>NC_092132.1:82573888-82876919 GCF_043159975.1 Macaca nemestrina
TTGAGACCAGCCTGGCCAATATGGTGAAACCCTGTCTCTACTAAAAATACAAAAATTAGCTGGGGGTGGTGGCTAGCACCTATAGTCCCAGCTACTTGGGAGACTGAGGCAGGAGAATCGCTTGAACCTGGCAGGCGGAGGTTGCAGTGAGCTGAGATCATGCCACTGCACTCCAGCCTGATGACGGAGTAAGACTCCATCTCAAAAAAAAAAAAAAAAAAAAAAAAGTAGGCAAAAGATATGAATAGACATTTATGAAAAGAAGACTTAGGAATAGCAAACAGATGTATAAAGAGATGCTCAACATCACTGAACATCAGAGAGATGCAAATCAAAACTACAATGAGATATTTCTCCCCAGTTAAAATAGTTTTATCCAAAAGAAAGTCAATAAATGCTGGCAAGAATGTGAAGAAAAGGGAACCCTTATACACTTTTTGGTGAGAATGTAAATTAGTACGACCACTATGGAGAAGACTTTGGACGTTTCTCAAAAAACTGTCAAAAGACATCTAGACTCCCATGTTTACTGCAGCACTAATCACAGTAACCAAGACGTGGGAGCAACAAAAGTGTCCATCAACAGATGAATGGATAAAGAAAATGTAGTATACATACACAATGGTGTACTATTCAGCCATAAAAAGTGAGATCCTTTCATTTGCAACAACATGGATGGAACCTGAAATCATCATATTAAGTGAAACAAGCCAGGCACAGGAAGACAAACTTTGCACATTCTCACTTATTTGTAGGTGGTAAAATTTAAAACAATTGAAGTTATGGAGAGACAGAAAGTAGAATAATTGTAACCAGAGGGTGGGAAGAATAGTGGGGGATAGTAGGGATGGTTAATGAGTACAAAAATATAGTTAGATAGGATAAATAAAATCTCGTATTTGATGGCACAATACGGTGCTTACAGTAAACAATAATTTACTCTACATTTTAAAATAACCAAAATAATAAAGCTGGATTGTTTGTAACACAAAGAAAGGATAAATATATGAAGTGATGGATATCCCAATTATTCTGATGTAATTATTATGCATTATATGCCTGTATCAAAGTATCTCCTATACCCAACAAATACATATATATATCTACTATGTTCCCATAAAAATAAAAAATAAAGAAGACTTTCTCCTTGATTTTCAGCATTTTAACTATAGTGAATCAAAGTGTGAATCTCCTTGTGTTTATCCTACTTGAAGTTCGTCAAGTTTCTTGAATCTATAGATCATTTTTTTTAATACATGTGATAAGCTATGGGCCATTCATTCTTCAAAAACATTTTTTTTGCTATTTCCTCTCTCATCTCTCTTTCTGACACCCGAATTACATTTATATTGTTATGTTTCATATTTCCCCCAGATCTCTGAGGTTCTTTTATTTGTTCTTTAATTATGATTATTTTTTCATCAAATTGAATAATTTCTGTTTCTCAAGTTTAATGCTTCTGCCATTTCAAATCTATTATTGAAACTGTTGAGTGAATTTTTCATTTCAATTTATTGTAATTTTCAATTCTAAAATATCCATTTAAAAATCTCTTCATTGAGATTTTCTATTGTTGAGTCATTGTCGGGATATTTTCCTTTTATTATGTATTTATTCATTTATTTTTTGTGGAGATGGGATCTTGCCATGTTGCCCTGTTTGGTCTTGAACTCCTGGGCTCAAGTGATCCTCCCACCTTGGCCTCCCAAAGTGCTGGGATTATAGGTATAAGCCACCGTGCCAGACCACTTTTGTTATTTAAACATGATTCTTTTAATTTTGGACATTTTGATAATTAATACTTTGAAGTCTTTGATAAATAAAATATACAATACCAATTAGAGACAAATATCTATTTATTATTTTTTTCTCCCCTTGGAGTTTAAGTCACACTTTCCTGTTTCTTTGCATGTCTTATTTTTTGTTGTTGAAAACTGAATATTTTAGATAATATATATCAACTCTGGATTCTGCATTCCATCCACCCCCACCCACCAGCCTCCTGCCACTTGTTACTCATTTGCTTTGTTTTGTGTTAAAATAACTTGGCTAGGTTTAATCTTGGCTTGCGGTCACTGAAGTCTCTGCTTAGTTTTTCTTTTCTTTTTTTTTTTTTTTTGTTTAATTCTGCTTTTATTTTTATTTTTATCCTGGGTTTTTAGAGGTCACCTATATGTCTGCATAACTCATTGGTCAGTCAATGATTGGTTAGAGGTTTGCTCAAACACCTTGCTATGGACTGCATGTTTGTGTTCCCCCCAAATTTATATGTTAAAATCCTAAATGCCAATGTGATGGTATCAGTGGATCCCTTACAAATGTTATTAGTACCTTCATAAGAAGAGACATGAGAGATTAGTTTCTGTCTGTCTCCACCATGTGATGATAGAATAAGAAAACACTCATCTGCAATTTAGGAAGTAGGCCCCCATCAGACACTGGATCTGCTGGTACCTTGATCTTAGATTTCTTAGCATCTAGAACTGTGAGAAACACAGGTTTGTTGTTTAAACTACTTAGTCTGTAGTATTCTATTATAGCAGCCTGAACTGACTAAGACACACCCAAAGCCAGTAAATCTATCCTCTGCTATTGCACCTGTGTGGGGGTTATGAAGTAAACTAAAAACTCAGGCAATTTATAGATTATACCTGGATCGTCTGTGCTCTCCAGATCTTTCTTGCCTAGCTCATGCAGTCACCCAATGAGTCAGGGATGTTTGGAGAGCTTGGGCCCCTTCATTTCTCTTCTGCTAGATGTGCAGGCTCATCCTAGTCTTGTGTAATGTAAAATAATCATGGGAGTAACATCCTAGCACTTCTGCCATATAATGTAATATATGGGCTGGACATGTCATCTTTGTCATATTCCATTAGAAGAAAATCCCAGATGCTACTCACACTCAAGAGGAGGGGATTATGCAGGGGCATGAGTACTAGAAGGGGAGATTATTGAGTCACCTTAGGGTCCATCCACCAATAGAGAAAGTTAATTGGGGACCACAGTGTCTACATATTCTAGGACAGAAGATAAAAAAGGCATAAATTAGGAAGCTTTTCAGAGGACTGTTGTATCTCCAAACTGCTTAGAAGAATCACCTATACTCTTTTAATTGTTCAGGAATGGCCTAGAGATGAGACTTTAGAAACTTTGGGTTTAATGATATAGAGAAGCCTTACTGAATTAAGGAAAAAGAGGCACTATAAGATACTGAAGATTATTGTAAGTGGAAGCTAGAAGAAGAAAAATGACTTGTTGAAGGAATAGTGAGATGGGAGGAGAGCCCTGGCTTTTCAGACTGTCTCTGCCAAATCTTCTTAGGTTATGACTCACTGATCAGTGATTTTGCTAAGATTAGTTAGCAAATTCATTGGCGAATTTTTTGGCACATTGAATTAATGGGATTGAATGAACTGAATTAACCAAATGTTTGGGGCATCATATAGACAGAACTTCAATTTGTGGCTGTTGATAGTAATTAAAACAAGACAATTGGGGAGGGTGTTTGAATGGGCTGTGGAGTGCCTTAGCATGTATTGATGTTTTGAATTAGATTCATCAGCACATAATTTATTACTTCCTAAATTACACAGCTGGATTATTGGGGCATATTATTTTATCCACAAATCCTAGATGCTCCAACTAGTGCCTGGTATAAACTTTTGAACTTGTCTTATTTAACTTTTTCATTAATAACTTTCTTTGCAATAAAAAGGTTTCCCTAGATCAGAAAAAACTTTTGTTTGATCACTAGACTAAAATGTGGAATTCAGAGATTAGTGGTGCAATGTAAACTGAAATGACAGGAAATGAAAAAATGTTGGTTTTGGACAGATGGGTTTTTATTTTCAAGAGTGCCAATTGCCTGAAATAAAAAAAATCCCAATTAAAAAGGCATAATTTATAATGGATGTCCATAACATTGCAATGAAAATACTTTGAATATATCATAATCACAGACAACAGTCTTTGAAATCATGGCTTTTTTTCTTGAAAGACTTTAATTTTGTTTAATCATGAAAATAGGCATCAAGATCTAAAACTTGAAATCTTCATGACATACTTAAATAACAGTCTGCTGCATTCCACCTTACTCGTTTGGATTGTTAAATTTAAGAAGGAAATGAAATGTATTGGTATTTCATTAAAGACAAGAATGACATGAAAACCATTTTACCTTTTGTCAGCCCCAGTCTGTCTCCATGAAGCTTAGGTTGGAGTAGGTTAGGTTGGAACAGACTGTTGTCTGCTGAAAATGAACTCAGAGCTGCTATTTCCTGTTGAAAACTGACCTTTTCTCATCCCGAAGTCCACATTCATTTCCCGTGATAGAACTCAGAGCAAGGAATGACATCCCTGATGGATGTCCTTAACTCCTGTGTCTCTCTCAGTTAGACTTTTGGGGCAGAGAGAACTTCCTGAGTCTCAAGCAGAAGTCTCTACTTTGTCTGTAGCTTCATAAGAAGATGAAGGCTAGTTTATCATCAAGCACAGAAAGACTATGGCTAACAAACCTGCAACTGTTGTTAATGCAAATAGGGGATCCTGTCAGCAGAGCAGGAGTCAAAAATGTGATGTCCTATTTCATAAGATTGTGAGAGACAGGTTGGATGGCAATCTTCCAGGAAGAAGTAAAATAGCTGAATATGTATGAGGAGTAGATACTCTGTGATACACAGGAGGCAGAATTAGTGCCAATAGATGGAAGTTCCAAAGTGATGGATTTTGAATGCAGAGGCACAAAATCATTTTTACACTTAGAGCAGTCCAATGATGGATGTGGCTGCCCAGAGGGTTAATTAGCTGCATTTTCAAGCAGAGGCTGCATCACCCTTTGTCAGGGACTAGCACTGTCTAATAGAAATATAATGCTAGTTGCATGTATGATTTTAAATTGTCTAGTAGCCACATTAATACATTTAAAGAAACAGGGAAAATTAATTTTAATAATATATTCTATTTAACCCAACATATCCAAAAGACTTTTATTTTAAGATATATAATCAATATAGAATAATTATGTGTGATATTTTATCTTCTTTTTTGTACTAAGTTTTCCAAATCCAGTGTGTATTCTATACTTAAAGCACTCTCAATTGGACCTACCACATGCCTTCTCTCTATAGCAACATGAGGCTGGTGGCTGTCACATTGGACAGCACAGCTATAGATGATGTTCCTGCATTGTGAGAAGATCAGTCTAGCGGACTTTAAATGTCTATTTCAATTAAGCATTCGAAGCTTCTAAGTAAATGCAAAACATGCAGAAATTAAGAGACTATGTAGACACTAAAAACATTTTGGTGAAGAAATAGTACTGGTAAGAGAAACTCCTCAAATTGATTTAAGAAAAAAACAGAGAGTTTATTGACTCATGTGATTGAAAAGTCCAAGGTTAGAGCTGTGTTGAGCATAACCAGATCCTCTGTCTGCCTGTCTCTATCTGCGTGTGTCTCTCTGTTTCACAGCCCTGCTTTCCTGTCTTATAGGTGCTCTCCATGAGGTGGCCACCAGCCTCTGTAGGTGTATGCCCTCCTAATTCAGCAGTCTTGGAGGGGAGGGGAGAATTTATCTTCTCCAATAGCTGAGGGTCATTGAGTTGAGATGCAAGGACCAGCTTATCTCATATGACTATACCTAAACCAACTATTAGATCCAAAGCAAGAAATATGTTGACTGACAATTCCTGAGGCTCATGTCCAATCCAGAGGCTGGAGGATAGTGGGGTCAGCCCCATCCTAACGAGAACCCACTTTCACCATGCAGAGGGAGAGAGTTAAGTGTGTAGCTCTCTAAGTAAAAGGGAATTGTGGTACTATTATAAAAAGTTAGGGGAATGGAAACTGGCAGGCAAAGACAATAGATGTCCACTACTCCTTACTGGATTCCCTGCTCCCTATTCTCATGGCCAACCTGCAAGTTAACCTGAAGCTATACTGGACAGTTTTCCTACATATTGGCTACTGTGATGCTTGCTGGGGTTGGGAAGGGGGGCTTATTCTGTCCCCAGGGGAAGCTGCTCAAGCCCATACCAGGGCATCCTGGAATGTCATAGGTTTAATGTTTTTAGAAAGCCTTCAACTAAACAGGGATGGAATTTGGTGAACAAGTAAATACTCCAGCTTCTTTGTCCCTCAGTGAAGAATTTCCGAGCTGTATAGCACACACGCCAAATCGAGGGGAAAATCCCCAGGGAATTGAGCCCTGTCACTCATAGTGGATAATTTTTTTTTTTTTCTCAATAAGCTACCCTTTCCTGGGTTTTCTCCTTCCTTTCTCACTTGTGTGTCCTGGAATCACCTCCTAAATCAATGATCTGCACTCGAGTCTTCATTTCAACATCTGGCTCAGGAAAACAGCAACTAGGAACCCTCTCACCCATAAATTTCAAAGAAAATTGGAAATGTCTTTTATATCTTATTGGAAGCCAATTCTGAAGGTAATCTTTATCAGAGAATCAAAACACAGAGGGGGTGTTTAGCAGATACCTGGTGGACTCAGAATACTGGTTTCAAATCTCAGTTCTACCGCTTGTTTCATGTATGATTCTGGGCAAGCCGAATAGCATTTTCTTGCCTTAGTTTTCTTATTTGTGAAACCGGACTAATAATAACATTGTTAGGAACATCAAATAAGTTAATAAAGTAGTTATTACATTAACTTGGTTAATCCTAAAATCTATTATATGCCTGTATGAAATAGTTGTCAGATAATTTTTTCTCTTTTCCTCTGTGTTATTATAATAACCAATAATCGTCAGCATGGTACTGTGTCTGTTTTATATCTGCTATATTGAGATACAGAATCTATCTGGTTAGTGCTAGGTCAAAAGTAAATCAATCAATACTTGATGCTGACGACTACAATGGAAATAAAGCAAGCAAGAAAGGTTCAAGTAATTTGCAAAGTAGCATCAAAACAACTCAGAAATAAATATTCTGGCTTGATTTGATAAAATTTTAATTGTATTTTTCAAGTATATTTTAAAAATTATAATGAAATATTAGTTGAATATTAATACTAATCTTATAGAAAGTCTTGTACTGAAGTGGAATATAAAATACTGAGTTTAATAGATGAAAAAATTTCATTTATGGTAATTATATGTGCATACACACATACAGAGTTATAGTTATATGTTGACAATTTATATCTGGTACATACTTACTTGAATATGGTTTAAAGCTTTCTTTTATTCAATTAAATCTAAGAGAATCATCTGCAACATCAAGACAGATTTTTATGATTAACCAAGTTAATGTAATTAATTTCTTATGTAAAAAGGTATTGGATTATTGTTGACCCATCGTTTCTTACAACCTAGCTCCTATACAAATATAAATTCTGACTCAATGGTCAGGAAAGAAGATCAAAACTGAATTTACCACATCTGCTCAAGAAAGAAAGAATCAAAATGAGAGCACCCTTCTAGATTAGGGGCAGGTGAATTCTGCCTAGGCAGGGCCTTTCCATCAATCTGAAAGTTAGAGGGGCTGAAGGAAGTACTAGCCAGGTTGAGAAGGGGTTCTAGAAATAAGAGAATGAAATCCTTCTATGATTTGCACACTCATGCTCTGATTTCCATATTTGTTTTTCATCCAGTGCCTGAACCTGACATGATTTCTTTTTTCTTTTTTTTTTTTTTTTTTTGAGACGGAGTCTTGCTCTGTCACCCAGGCTGGAGTGCAATGGCATGATCTCGGCTCACTGCAACCTCTGCCTCCTGGGTTCACATGATTCTACTGCCTCAGCCTCCCGAGTAGTTGGGATTACAGGCACACACCACCACATCCGGCTAATTTTGTTTGGTATCTTTAGTAGAGAGGGGTTTTCACTACGTTGGCCAGACTGGACTCGAGCTCCTGACCTCGTGATTTGCCTGCCTCGGCCTCCCAAAGCACTGGGATTACAGGCATGAGCCACCACACCTAGTGAACCAGACATAATTTCACGTTCACATGTAAGCATAGACAAATCTTCTGGGCTGGACGCGGTGGCTCATGCTTGTAATCCCAGCACTTTGGGAGGCCGAGGCAGGTGGATCATGAGATGGTCAGGAGATCCAGACCATCCTGGCTGACATGGTGAAACCCTGTCTCTATTAAAAATACAAAAAAAATAAAAAATTAGCTGGGTGTGGTGGTGGGCACCTGTAGTCCCAGTTACTTGGGAGGCTGAGGCAGGAGAATGGGTGAACCCAGGAGGCAGAGATTGCAGTGACCAAGATTGTGCCACTGCACTCTAGCCTGGGTGACAGAGCAAGATTCTGTCTCACAAAAAAAAAAAAAAAAAAGAAAAAAGAAAAATTCTTCCAAAGCCCCACCTAAAAAATTATCTGATAATTGGATTTTCCTTCTGATACTTAATTCCATTAATGAGAATAGCTTGAAAATAATTTGTTTTCCTTGTCCAGTACATGTAGGACACATAAATTTCAGGATTTGAGGATTTTGATTTGTATGACATAGTCAAACAGACAAAATTTGCAAATTGACTCTTTACAACTCTAATATCTTTCCAAGGCATGTATTTAAAAATGCACTTATTTCAAGTCTGGGCAACATATTGAGACCCTGTATTCACAAAAAATAAAAATACTGGCCGGGTATGGTCACACTTGTAGTTCTAGCTATTTAGGAAGGTAAGGCGGGAGGATTGCTTAAGCCCAGGAGTTCAAGGCTGGAGTGACTATAATCATGCCACTGCACTCCAGCCTGGGCAACAGAGCAAGGCTCTGTCTCAAAAAAAAACAAAAACAAAAAAAAAACCCCAAAAAAACCGCTTATTTTTATTTTACCTTTTATTCTCTGTACTAACAAAGTATCCTCAGTAAGTACAGCAGTGTTGAGACACATCAGAACCAAGATTAATGCCCTCTCCCCAACACTGACCACAGGACCTTGAACAAAATACTAATTTTCTTTATGTCCCAGTTTCTTCATATATAGAAATAATACAGCCTACCTCACATTATTCTCAAGAAGATTCTGCAAAATAGTACTTCAGAGAAAGATACCAGGCACATGGAATATGTTCAGTAAACACTAGCTGACAGAGCAGAAGCATCACCATCTTGGACTGGCACTGCCATTTTAAAGTTCCCCTTGATCAATAACCACCTAAATCCAACCCAAAGGGCATCAGCCTAATGGCTAAGGTCAGCATAATCATAAACCACAAATGACATCTCCAACTGGAAACATTCCAAACCTAAGGCAAACCCCTCCCTAACCAGAGACATGCCAGCCTCGAGATAATCTCCCCAACCAGAGAGATGTCAGCCCCAACTTCCCCTCTGGCCAGAGACATTACAAACCCGCAAAAAACTTCTCCTCCACACAGACACATTCCAAGCCTGTGATAAGTTTTCTTGCCCTGAACCCTTAAATACTCTTTGTCTGTAAGAGAGAATGTGCCTGACTGAAATCAACCAGAGGTCCCTCTCAGGTTTATTCTCCAAAATAAACCTGTCTTTGACTGTTGAGCTGCTTTTCATATTTCTTTCCTCTTTCGCTAACTCTTACAGTAGCTATGATTCTTCTTCTTGTAATCATTGGCTTTAAAACCATAACAGCCAAGCCTTACAACACAGTTCCCTGCTTATTTGGATTAGTTTAGCTCATTAATTAAAAACTTTGTGTATCCTGAATATTTTAATTGTTCATGTTTCATTGTCTGTAAGACTTCCTGATTATCTTTGCTACTAAGTAATAATTGTGCATTGCAAATATTTTCTTGAATTTATATAAATCAATTTTAAATGAAGGAGCTGTTTACATTAATCAGTTTAAATAAAGAATACCACTTCCCTGTAGCTTTCTTGTTAGCAGTTTTATTTTTAGTCAAATGTAAATGCTGTTAGCACACTAATTGCTTTAAGCCATTATGAAATGACAATCAGTTTTGAACCACTGGAGTAGCCAGGTTTTCCAGTCTGAGAAGGCATACCTTCTGTTTCTAGGTGATGCTTCTTTTAGGCTGACATTATAAGTGTTTTTTTTTTTTTTTTTTTTTTTTTTTTGAGGCGGAGTCTCGCACTTCTTGTCCAGTCTGTAGTGCAGTGGCTTGATCTCAGTTCACTGCAAGCTCTGCCTCCCAGGTTCATACCATTCTCCTGCCTCAGCCTCCTGAATAGCTGAGACTACAGGTGCCCACCACCATGCCGAGCTAATTTTTTGTATTTTTAGTAGAGACACGATTTAACCGTATTAGCCAGGATAATCTCGATCTCCTGACCTTGTGATCTACCTGCCTCGGCCTCCCAAAGTGCTGGGATTACAGGCATGAGCCACTGTGCCCGGCCTATGTAAGTTGTTTGATAGATCTAGAAAGATTTCTCTAATTATTGAAATTTTTAAAAAATCTGTTTGTTCTGTACTTTTTATTCAAGTTTAAAAGAGATACAAGCTACCAGTGGAACAAAATCTCTGAACTCTGTCATCTTAGTAAGCAGCAGTATCATCTATCTTGTTGCTCAAATCCAAAACCTAAGCCTCATCCTCTTTTTTCCTTTTCATAATGTACCACTTCGTCTTTTCCTGCCAGAACTGTTATCTAGTCATTTCTATTTCTACTGCTACCACCCAAAGCCAAGCTACCATCTTCTCTCATGTGGTCTACTGTGATAGCCTTGTTCTCCCCAATCCATTCTCTTGAGTAGTTTCAGAGTTGCTTTCCTAAATATAGAGCATGCCATTCTTCTGGTTGAAATATGGTGACACCATCCCAATGTCTTAAATAGTGTGTCACATCTTCTTTAACCTCTACTTACTTCTCTAATTTCATCTTTAATCACTCTTTTCTTTGTGTGCTAAGTTCTACCCATGTGAATCTTTGTTTCCCTTGGAATATTCTTAGCTCCAGTCTTCAAATGAGTCCATTTCAGCTCAAATGCCACCCTTTTTCTCTTTTTTTTGAGACAGAGTTTTGCTCTTGTTGCCCAGGCTGGACTGCAATGGCCTTATCTCGGCTCACTGACACCTCCACCTCCTGGGTTCAAGCTATTCTTCTGCCTCAGCCTACCAGGTAGCTGGGATTTCAGGTGACCACCACCACACCTAGCTAATTTTTATATTTTTAGTAGAGACAGGGTTTCACCATATTGGCCAGGCTGGTCTGGAACTCCTGACCTCAGGTGATCCACCCACCTCAGCCTCCCAAAGTGCTGGGATTACAGGTGTGAGCTACCACGTCTGGCAATGCTACTTCCTAAAAGAAGTCTGCCTAGGCTACTCTGATATATATTGAGTAAACTAATTTGATTATTTACAATCATAAAATATTTTTGGTGGGGAGTAGATATCTAGGGAAAGTAAAGGGCCAAATTGTTTCTCTCCCATAGGCTAGCTACCAGAAACCAAGCAAGTCTCAATATAAACTCTGCCTTACACATACCAATATTTATTAGCAAACAGCATAAAAACAGTCACAAAACCTATTCTGCAAGCTTGCTAAAGTCCCAGTTGTCTGTTCTTTTTGGCAATATGGAAAGCTGCTTCTGACAATATTCTAGTAGAACATGCAGCCATACTTCCAGCTGGAGTCAGGCAATGGAATCCTCAAGTATCTGAACAAAGTGTAGGGCCAGAAGCTTACTGCATTCAGATGCTCTGTGCAGGCAAAGCAGCTAGGAATGCCTGAAGAATATATACAGTCAATTCATATAACTCGAGATCCATTCATTTCACCAAGGTAACATCGTTTCTAATACTCAATATACTAAGTAAACACTTCTTGGTGTTGATCAGGGAATAGATGCTAAAAGCTTTAGAAGCTGTCTCTGACATGTGGGCTTTTGTTTAGTCTTTAAACTGTGAACGGCCCTTCTGATACGCATACTCTAAGCGTGAACTGAGCACGACCAATCCACCCCCATCTTCCCCCACCTTCCCAGGATAAGCAGTAAACCCAGTACACATACACAGAACATTATTTAAAGTAAATTACAGAGTACACAACACATGCTGTCATTACTTTGCAGCACAGTTTTCCTTCCTCCACATGACTTTTGAGTCTCCACAATTAGTTCACTTAGTTTTGCTTACCTATACATAAATGTCTCATATGCTAGTAATTATGCAATATACACTGTGAGCCTGTTATGTCCAAGGCAAGGTGGTAAAAAAAAAAAAACGGAAAAGAAAAATTAAAAAAAATTAAAAAAATTCTTCTAGGACAAACCTACTAGGAGAAATAGAAAAAGTAAATGAAAAGTAAGCAACAGTAGGATGCAGTAGATGTAAAGTGCTAAGCAATACCTGACATTACCCATTCAGAGTCAACTCCCCACCTTGCTGACAGGTGGAGAGGCTTCCTGTATCCCAGCATTTGTTAAGGTTCTTCATTGCCAGGAATAATTCTTTGACTCTCCGCCTTAAATTAAAATTAAACTTGTTTTTATTATGTGATAGATTAAATGAAATGACTGAAGTTTACCTGCCATTGACTGTCTAATCATTATTTCTCTCTTTCTGCAGCATTACTGCAATTTCACTTGTCTCCTGTGCTCAAAATCTGAGTATTATCTTCGGAATTTTTCTTTCAATTGCTGTCTTATCCAATTAATGACCACATTCTTCTGATTTGATCTCTGTCCCATAAGTCTCTCTAGTTCTACCTTCCTCATGCTGTTCTAGCTCAGGCCTTCATCATCCCCCACCTATCTGCAGGATTGTTCTGACTCTAAATCTTACCTGAAATACAGTCTGCAGCTGCTACACAATTCATCTTCCTTAGGCACATTTCTAATCCTATTACTCTATTGATGAAGAGGATTCAATTGATTTCTACCATTACTAAATTCAATACTGTTAAAATTTAGCAAGTTTTACACTCAAGATTAATCCTCTACTTAGATCTCCAGAACAACCCATCCGTGAAGGTTCTATGTAATTCAATTAGTAAGGTATCGTATTGAATAAGTTTTCACCAAAAACCCACCTATATAAAAAACTAAAATTCAGACAATAATCTTTTTTTTTTTTTTTTTAATTATTATTATTATACTTTTAAGTTGTAGGGTACATGTGCATAACGTGCAGGTTTGTTACATATGTATACTTGTGCCTTGTTGGTGTGCTGCACCCATCAACTCGTCATTTACATCAGGTATAACTCCCAATGCAATCCCTCCCCCCTCCCCCCTCCCCCCTCCCCATGATAGGCCCCGGTGTGTGATGTTCCCCTTCCTGAGTCCGAGTGATCTCATTGCTCAGTTCCCACCTATGAGTGAGAACATGCGGTGTTTGGTTTTCTGTTCTTGTGATAGTTTGCTAAGAATGATGGTTTCCAGCTGCATCCATGTCCCTACAAAGGACACAAACTCATCCTTTTTGATGGCTGCATAGTATTCCATGGTGTATATGTGCCACATTTTCTTAATCCAATCTGTCACTGATGGACATTTGGGTTGATTCCAAGTCTTTGCTATTGTGAATAGTGCCGCAATAAACATACGTGTGCATGTGTCTTTATAGCAGCATAATTTATAATCCTTTGGGTATATACCCAGTAATGGGATGGCTGGGTCATATGGTACATCTAGTTCTAGATCCTTGAGGAATCGCCATACTGTTTTCCATAATGGTTGAACTAGTTTACAATCCCACCAACAGTGTAAAAGTGTTCCTATTTCTCCACATCCTCTCCAGCACCTGTTGTTTCCTGACTTTTTAATGATCGCCGTTCTAACTGGTGTGAGATGGTATCTCATTGTGGTTTTGATTTGCATTTCTCTGATGGCCAGTGATGATGAGCATTTTTTCATGTGTCTGTTGGCTGTATGAATGTCTTCTTTTGAGAAATGTCTGTTCATATCCTTTGCCCACTTTTTGATGGGGTTGTTTGTTTTTTTCTTGTAAATTTGTTTGAGTTCTTTGTAGGTTCTGGATATTAGCCCTTTGTCAGATGAGTAGATTGCAAAAATTTTCTCCCATTCTGTAGGTTGCCTGTTCACTCTGATGGTAGTTTCTTTTGCTGTGCAGAAGCTCTTTAGTTTAATGAGATCCCATTCAGACAATAATCTTGATGTAGTTATTATCTTATGGTCAAGAGAATGTAATTTTTAAAAAATTACTTTGTGTTTTCACTGTTTTACAGGTTATAGAAAAAAGAATGTGATTAACTATGTCTTTACGGATACTACTAGAGTGTTAGGGTTTCAGGAAGCATTTGAGAATCTCCAGGGACCATATATTAAGTGAAGAATCCCAAGTTTCTTGTATACTTCTGAATAATGTGGAGATATGAAATAAACCATGTTTTCAAAAATTCATATTGGGATTCTTGTGAATTCTTTTGGATAATTCTGTTTCTAATTTCCCTTTCCCAGTCAGTCATTGCAATGGGGACTATTCTGACTGAACGAGCAAGAGAGGGGATTTCATTATCTCAAGTAGGTAACTAAGTTTAAAACATATATATGTACCTAAAATGTGTTAAGAGCAAGAATGGTGTCATGATTCATCATGTGTCCACATCTAAACTCATTTACTCTGTCAACCCAGCTCTTTCTCCCGGCTGCTCTGTGGATATAAATTCCCCTGCCTTTCTTGGGAGTGCAGGCTGTCCACACAGTGCCCTTCACCTCCCTTGTCATCAAGGGACCAGTCGCAATAATATTTTTGGGACTGTCCTTTGATTTATATTTCCATTGATACCTCATAACTTTTCCTAAAACTTTTCCAGTATTTCCAAAAGTGTTTATCTTAGATGATTGGTTGGAAATGCAGTTATACTTTTAATTATAAAAATATTTTTAAAGTTTAATTTTGAAGTAATTTCAGACTTACTAAAAATTTTAAAAAATAATGCAACGAATTTTTGTATACCCTTCACCCATATTCCTCAAGTGTTAGCATCTTATACAGCCACAGTATAATTATAAAAATCAGGAAATTAATGTTGACACAATACTATTGTCTAATCCACAGATTTTAAACAACTTTCAACAGTTGTCTCATTAATGTCTGTGTTTTGGTGTAGAGTCACAAGTTTTATTAGTTGTCATGTTTCCTCAGTCTCCTTTAATCTGGCAGAGTCTCTCACTTTGTTTGCCATGAGTTTTTGTTTTGTTTTGTTTTGTTTACAGTCGGGTTTCTCAGGAATTTTTATACGTTAATTCACATAGTGAATCTCCAAGAAGTGGTATAACATGATGCTAGTCAAACTTATGTCACTGTGAAGTCCTTCTCGAGATTGAATTTCTGAGACATGTATTTCCAGGACACTCTGAGGAGAATGGGTCCAAGCTTTCTAGGAATACCCTAATACCTGTTTCTACATATCTGATCCACTCTGCACATGCCATTCAGAATAGCCTCCTTACTTCAGAATTCCATATATGTCACTTACCTGTTTACAAACAGAAACATAGCTCCTTATTTGACTTACTGCAAAGGCCAAAGACCTTCACTTGGCATTCAAGCCCCTTCATGATTATCCTCAACCTTTCTTTCCATCTTTAAGCCACTGCTTCTGTGCATAAACACTTTGCTCAAGCCAAAGGGCACTGCACTTATTATTCCTCTGATCTCTTATTTTTATTTATTTGCTAATGCTGTTCCTTCTGTATAGAATTCCTTTTCCTTTCTCCCCATCCAAGAGTGAACGCCTTAGATGGAAGTTAAATATCACAACTTTCCTGAACACTACTTCCTTCTATGAGTTGTCATGTCACCGAGAAATTAAGTTTAGAACTCTCATTTTCTGTCCTAAGTTATGGCACTTTGACTGCCGGCTTCATCTCCCCTAGTAGGCTGGAAGGTACAGCAGGAAGGACCATGTCAATTCAACCTTGCTTAGTTGATCTCCATCCTTGCATCTCTGAGCTCTCAACACCATGCTCTTACAGAGTAGGGGCTTCTGAATATGTTTCTCTGAATGAATGAAACATCCTGTTTCCATTTAGAAAGAATACAAAAAGTGATATAAAATTTTCTTAATGAAATTTATACAAATTTGCCAATTTCAAGTGACATGGAAATGTATTTGAATGAACTCTTGTTATTATGAAAAGCTACTATTTTCCATCTAGTAGTTACTCTAAACTAAGGCTAAAATTGAAAAATCTGCCAACATCTGAATGACATTAAATTATCCCAAGTAATGCACCAAAAAATTAGCTTTCTTGCCTCTAATATTTCCATAAGCCCTCAAAATGTTTGATTGATTAATTATTAAATGGATTTCAGATTTTCTATATTAGTGACTTTTGTGTTAGTTAAGATTTCTAATTAAGTTTTTCATTTCTCTGATGAAAGAATATTTAAGTCTACCAAATGTCATAACTCACGTTTGCATTTAATAATCAATATTTAGGAGATTATTTGAAACTAGTATGGCAGTAATAATTTATGAAGACCCACAAATGTTTCTGTCTGGGGTAATCATAAGCATCAGGGCTCAAGAGACTGAATTCTGTTGTTTAGTGATGGCATAAAATTTGTGGTTGGGACAACTGATTGGCATACAGAAAAAAAATACTAATCCTATGCATACTGTTATGGAGAGTGTTACTGTATAAGAGGAATATGAGCTTTAAATTTTCACATGCTTTAAATTGTTAAAACCCATAGATGCTGTGGACAAATGATAGATAACCATAATATTGGATTTATGTAAGACTAGACATCTGTGTAAGACCTATCAATTGCTATCTGTAACCCAGATGTTTCCAAAAGTTGAACATATGGTGCTATGTAGATAAAATACACAGTGGATTGCCTAAATTCCTCTTAGAATTTATTGGTGGGAAGGTGAAGGTTAACTAAATTTAAATTTTAGTTCTGAAAATTTTGCCAAATATTGTACATATGTCTGTAACAGGCACAAATATTAAGAGTAAATGTATGATAGAATATTATTCAGCCATAAAAAAGTAAGTTCTGATACATGCTATGTGGGTGAACCTTAAAAATATGTGCTAAGTGAAAGAAGCCAAACTCGAAAGACCACATTATGTGGTTTCATTTATACGACATATCCTGTAGAGGCAAGTCTATAGAGACAGAAATTAGATTAGTAGTTGCTTAGAGCTGGGGAGGAAGAAGGCGTAGGTTGTGATAGCTAAGGGGTCGTGCTTTCTTTCCAAGGTGATAATTATGTCTTAAAATTGACCATGGTGATGGTTGCACATATCTGTGAGTAGACTGAAAGCTATTGAATTGTACACTTTAAAATGATGAATTGTATGGTATGTGAATTATATTTCAGTAAGTCTGACAAAAATGTCTACACATTTCACCAAGAGAGTATACTGCATAGACACGAATACAGAGAATGAAATTACTTAAAATCACAGCTCACTAAATGGACAGTTCCAAGCCCCAACAGTTTGACTGACCAGGTATACTCTGGCTTCTGAACACAAACGTTTCTGCCAAAGCCCTCTGAATATTTTTGGCATGGAAATTCTCCCACAGCCATAAACCCTTCTCAATATTGTGATGATCCAATAAATGATTCCTTGGGTGAGTGGAACTTTAGATAAACTGTTGCTTTACTTTTCTGAGGATGGAACTGAATACAGAGACCAGAGATGGTGTATGGGGAGTAACTCAATCTAAATCTTTAATAGTTCTATCTAGCTCTTAGAAGCAGCTCAAAATTTGGTATGAGCAGAAGCCATTTATTTTATATAAAAATAGATTTTCTGGTAAAAGGGTAATTCCGGAAGGCTTTTGGGACAGAAGAAGTTGGTCATGATTTCTTTCCTCTTACCAGACCCTGGAAAGCCCTAGTAAGCAAAAAAGAAAAAAAAAAAAAAGAGTCCAATATATTTAGCATTTGACAAATGTTAAAATAATCTGTTAAAAAAATAAACCACCACCAGAAAGGCAGTTGAGACACGTTTTCAAGGGTGAGAGGAAACATTTTTAACTGTTCGCCAATCTTTTGACTATTAGACATAATTGTACTTTTATTTTTACTTTCTAATAGTGGAGCTGCAATTAAATCCCATCAGCCCAACAGCAGATGCATAGCTGTACAGATCTGACAGAGTTTACCTCTGAACTCTGCAAGGTGTTGCAGGGAGAAGTCCTCTTTTCATGACGAGGAATTGTCTGCCTGGGGTTTGAGGTCCATCTTCACTCACAAGCTGTGGGATGTTGGGCACGTTTTTTAACTTCTCCATGTGTCTCAGTTTTCACACATGTAAAACGACTATAATAACACTACCCTCATGGGTCATTTTGAGAATTAAGTGAGTTCATATTTGAAAAGCACAGAGAGCAGCTCCAAGAGCATGCTGAGTTTGTTAAACAAATGCAAATGTTAACACAGAAATTAAAAAAAAAATTTAACTATATTTACAGTTTTGGAGAGGTACAATTAAAAGTAATTGGGACATATTTCAAAAGTTCAGTTTCACCTATCTTTTGATTTACATTCTTACACTCTGTGAGCATGTTACTGAAGCAGCAATAGTACTGTCTGCTCTGACATTGTGCAATATATTCTATAAGCCAATGAACAGAGAGCCATACAGCCTTTGGAGAACAAAGATTCTATAGGATACCTTGTGGTCTAATATTACTTTTTACCCTTCTCTATTGAGTTTTAATTTATCACTAAGCTGAATGTGTCTGATATGAAGGGCAGAGAACAGTGACAAATGTTGATGTGAACAGAGAGATACAATGTAAGAGGCATAGGGATGACAATTCTCATAAGACCCCAGCTCCGACTATGGTGACAACCTCCAAAGGTTTGTTAAAGAATGAGACTTGTCACCTATCAGATATGAGGGAGAATATATTGACAGTGAGGATTCCAGACAATATATGTGTAAAATTAGCTGCAAAGAGAAATCAGTAAGGTGAGTTTAAAAAATCTTTGCCAAGTTTGGAGATTAGGATTTTTTTACTAGTCATAAAAATGAGCTCCTTTATATGTGTGTGTATGTGTGTGTGTGCTAATCAACATGAGCATACGAATCTATGTTTACCAGTAAATAACTAACACTGAAAATTAAAAAGGAACTTAAATTGGATATTGTTATTATTGACTTTTTAACCCCAGAACTGGTCAGTCCACTAAAATGAAATATTTTATAATAACTAAGATTTATGAGTGCCTTTAAATGATCAAATAAAAATTATGAGATTAGGATTGGTTGATCATTTAAGAAAAGTGACTATAACATCTCTTCTGCTGTTCTATACAAATCAAATATACAAATATGATAATTAAATAGTATTTAATTATTGTTTAAAATTAGTATTGAAATATGATTTAAAATACCATACATTGTGTAAAAACATTTTTTGGGAAGGCATATCCATACTTCTAAATCTTTTTGTATCTAAACTTTCTTCCTAGATTATGTACTTGAATCATAAAAAAACTGTTTCATGTTTTATATGTGGTCTTAAAAATTAACATAGTTATTACTTTCTATTCATCAAGTTGATGTACTATAAATTGTTATGCCATGCCTTTAATCGCATATATTTATACATATCCAGATCTGCTATTTTTAAAAACACTGAAATGAAAATAATGCAGGCAGCTATTTCTTTCTGTTGAATTATTTTCTTAGAAGAAAGTCCACTGAGTAGGGTTACAGGACCAAAAGTTACAGGCATTTTAACGGTCTTTGAGACAAAGACTGCCTCTATAAATAAGTGAATTACAATTCTATTTAGCGTTACCTTTACAAATTGCTAAATTAGTGAAAATAATTTTTCAAAGTTAACTTGCATGCATCAGGTTAGTATCAATAATTATATTTTATACCAAACTGTTTACAATTTGGATGTTTTTCCCTTATGTGAACACATTTGTTCCTACTGTTCATTGAATTAATTACTAAATATTCATGGTTTTAGTACTCATTTAAATGAGCTCATTGTGCATTATGAATAACGACCCTTTCTTTGCCACATGTGATACAAATATTAAAGTTACTTTTAAATTTCAGTTTTGTAAGCTTTCATGTTTCAGATTTTTGGGTGCTAAATGAGTAAAATACAGCACTGTAGAATGACATTAATTGATAATAGAGATTATTTCAAGCAGAAATATTTTATTCACATTCTCTAGCAGAAAAAGGAAATGCTATACTGTGTGTGTGCGCGCGTGTCTCTGTGTGTGTGTGTGTGTGTGTGCAGCCTCTCTAAATCTGTGGTATTAAATTCCCAGAGTAAGAATGTAATTTAAGAATGCCTAAAATATAGTGCTTAGAATTTAAGTAGACATAGTTTTTAATTTTCACCGGAAACTATTTTGAAATTCCCCTACTGGAAGCAAAGCAACTAAGGTAGTCTAAACTTGTCAAAATAACTCTCCAAATAAAGAACATGCGGAAGAAGAAATTCAAAGACAGAGTTACAAACTTGGAGCAGATTGGCTGTCCCTTTTCCTATAGCTAGGTATCCTCACCAATCCAAACAAATTGCCTCTGCTTCAGAAATAATTTGACAGTATGTTTTCTGGATAGTTTTTATCAAATGGTATAAAATGAAATCAAGACATAAACTCATTAAATTACTTCAAAGTTTTAAAAAATTTACATACTTTGGGTTTTGTAAATCTAAAATCCAGAAAATGTATACAACAATTTACTCAATAACTCTGAAAGAGTGGCCACTCCGAACTCAGTACAGCTCTAGGTAATAGGGATGGGAGATAAATAAGAAGTTAAAGAGTAGCTTTTAGGAGCATACTGTAGGCTGTTGACAGGCTACTGAAATCTTTGTTCCACTGTAATAATTCTGAGATTTTTTCATGAAAATATGAGAATATATTCAGTTCAATAAATGCTTTTGTAAGGCATAGGTAGGAAAGAATTCTTGGAAACCAGATTGAGGAAAATACATACGTATCAAGTAAAAATTCAGCCCTCCTAATAGGGATTTATGATTGCTGTGTCTTACGAAGATCACAGGAATTATGTTCTCATGCAGGAAACAGGTGTCAGGTGTGGGATTAAAGAAATGAGAATTCAGTAGATGGAGTGCCACCAGAATGGAGCCCTTTGGCCTTCAAAACAAGGAGCAGCCTAAATAGGATAAGGACAAACACAGAGCAATGTAATAATAACATTAGTAATAACAATGCAAAATTAATATGTATTGAGTGCTTCTGTGCTATGCACTGCACAGAACATTTTACTGACATTCTCTTAACTTCCCAGACGAAGGGCATCTTCACTCTGGCTCCTACATCTTGTCCATGCATTCACCCCTGCTGGTTTTTGCTCAATAGATTCCTTTTGTGTTCACCCATTTCAGACTTTGGAGTCTCTTGTTTGTTGATCATTTATTCATTCAACAAATGTTTATGTGTCATTACTGCGCTAGTTACTGAAACCACAGATATGAACAAGTGAAAAAAGAACACAATTCTATCCTGCAAGAAGCTTTCCTTCTGGTAGATAGAATAAAGACTCAATGATTACAGTGCACTTAGGTGTCAGGGCATCTAGTACAGCCTGAGGGAGTGAGTGGGGCAGGAATATGAAATGCTTTCAGTAACACACACACACACACACACACACACAGACACAGTTTTGTAGTATAACATTGTGTGTAATAGCAATATGACATATGATTATAATGTAATACATATTATCTACATATTATACTATAGCATATATACACACATATAGACATGTTATGTATACATCTGAAGTTATTTTCATATTTGGATAGAGTCCAAATGTCCATCAATATATTTAATAGGAGAGTATTAAATAAACAATGATGCACTGAGTGCTGGTATGGAAATAGTTACAATATACATAATAATAAAAGGAAGGGCTCAGAAGAATGCATATCATATCCTAGCTTGTGTGGGAAGCAAATAAGAATATATAGTCACGTTTTCTTGCATTTGCATAAAGGCACTTTGGACTCATATGTACAAACATAAATAAAAAAGAGTAAAACTGGATGCCTGTTGGAGAGCAGAGATGGGAGAACCAGGCATATGGGACCCAAACGCGGTACAGAGGTTTTAATGTATACATTTTTATGTTTTCGAACCAAGTAAATGTATTAACTATTTAACAAAATTAAATTAACTTATCCTGCGGTGTTTTGGGGGAAGATGTCTGCTAGGAGCCAGGTGATAAGGAGCTCAGCTGGGGTAAGAGGGAGAATGGACTTGGGGGAGAACCCATTCCATGCAGGCTGCTGCCTGAGGAAGGCGCAGGAAGGGTTCTTTTGCTGGATGCCAGAAGGGTAGGGTGGGAGTTAGGCTGGCGCAGGTCCCTTGCACAGCAGGGAATTCAGATTTCACCCTGAAGGTGATGAGAATCACTGAAGGGTGAGCGGAAGGAAAGTGACTGATCAGATTTGCGCTTTGTGACCATCTTACGGGGAGCAGGAAGCATGCATGACGTGTAGGGCAAAACTTGGTGGGGAAGATTATTTAGGAGGTTACTGACCAGCTTCAGGCGAGAAGTGATGAGCGTATGAACAGAGACGGGCAGTGGGCACACAGCGGAGGACTCATCATCCCATGGCCGGACTCTGCTTGTCTTTGACTTCTCAACTCCAGCATGGATTGCGTTTTGCTGCTTCCCCAATACCATCTGGAACCTTTCTATGGATTCCGCGCTGATTTTCATCTTGGTGTTGCTGACAATTTGCAGGAACTCTTTTTCAGGATTTGGTGACTTTAGGACAACAAGAACCTTCTCTGGGCCTAGCACTCTCCCTGTCGTTCTCAGCCTGAAAGTCCTGGGAGGAAGCAGCTGGCGCCCCACTCCGCCTCGCAGGGACAGAGGCGCCGGCAGGAGCTGGGGGCCTCTGCAACAAGGCACAGGCGGTGGGTGGCGAGTGGGGATGCTCCCTGAGCCCCAAGCAACAGCCTGGTAAGGAACCCCGCTCGTCGTCGCCTTTCTGAGCTCAGTTATTGTATTCGTTTCCGTCAAGCACGTACACAGTCCGTGGAATGCTTACGAAACAGAGCTGACTTTTCTTCCAGTTCCAAGCTCTACTCACGCGGGGCACTTGCTCAGGCTATACTCACGAAGGAGCTGTCAGTGGTCAAAGCAATCAAATACTTCCCTCTCATTCGGTGGAGAGCGGCTCCCCGAAACCACCTTCCTGGCCACCTCCGTCAGTCCCTCCTCTAGGTTACTGTAGACATTCCTATGCCTACGGTAATTAAAGGGGTAACTCCCTGCAGCAGAGTCCCCGAGCCCCTGCCCTTTCTCCAAGCTGCTCCTCTGTTTGCTTGCTTGTTGCCCACGCACCTCTGGCTGTTAAATATTGCTACCATCACTCCTGTTTTTCAGTAATAAGGTAAACATTTCGGCACATATTGGGCAACAAGAAGGATTCTCCTGAATCAAATGTTTAAGAAGCACAATTCTGGCCGGGCGCAGTGGCTCACACCTGTAATCCCACTACTTTGGGAGGCCTAGGCGGGTGGATCACCTGAGGTCAGGAGTTCAAGACCAGCATGGCCAAATGGTGAAACCCGTCTTTACTAAAAATACAAAAAATTAACTGGATGTGGTGGTGCGCGCCTGTAAGTCCCAGCTACTCCGGAGGCTGAGGCAAGAGAGTCACTTGAACCTGGGAAGCAGAGGTTGCAGTGAGCCCAGATTGTGCCATTGCACTCCAGCCTCGGCAACAAGAGCAAAACTCCATCTCAAAAAAACAAGAAACAAAAAAACAAACAAACAACAAAAAAAAGAAGCACAGTTCTAATAAGTAAACATAATCATATAAAATAAGTGACAAACACAAGAAACCCATACAAAAATCAATCACACCACCAATACATAATTGGATAGTTGTGAAACAATTTCATGATATATTTTACTTTAATATAAAAAGATAAAATATTAAAAATCTTGTCCTGCAGGTGTGTTACAAGAAAAATCAGTGAGCAGCAACTAATCTTTTACTTCTCCAAGGCTGAAGAATATAGAGCTATGTGTGCAAAGTGGTAGCTTTGAAAGTTTACTAAAATAATACGTGGAAAAATTCACTTATAGGTGACAAGTACTTCTAGGTGGCAGCACATACAGTTTATTTAGATTGCCCTTTAGGGAATGTTTTTACATGACACTCCAGCTCTTTATCAAATAAATACTTGCTGTTGATTTGAACTGGAGTTACTATGGGGAAATGGCTTTTGGATTTCACAAGGTTCTGCTGCATTATAAAGGTCTGGCCATGCCATCATTCCACAAAATGGTTTAGCAATTTGCTACAATATTTTTTTAAATGAGAGTAATCTGTTCACATATGAAAGATTTTAGAAAAACATTTTCATTATTTAAGATGATTAATAAAAACTGTAAGTATCTAGTATAGGATAGTAGAGTTCTTTTATAACTTAAAATAACCTACACATTTTTAAAAGAAAATTTGCCTCCACATTTTTTAAGACAAAAATTTAAACATATATATTTTGTCACAATTTTATATGTAATGGCTACATTAAAAAAGGATCAGAGAATAAGAAAAGACTGATAAGCATATATTGACAAGTGACTGTATATTCTATTTATACCTGCAAATATGATTGTAGAAACCTAGAATGATCAGATTCCCTGTTACATGTCTGAAAGGAAATTCCTTGCCATCAAGGTGCAATCCCTTTCTTTGAATTCAGTGTCAAATTTGCCTTTCTTTGAACTAGAACCCTAAAAGATCTTTGATTTTTGTTTTATTCAAATCTTTAGTCTTTCTAGAATATTGTAATTCAAATGTGCTCTAAAACATCATTTAAAAACTTGAGACATGCAAATTAAAGAACAGTAACTAGTAGATTGAGTAAATGAGATAAGAGCACCACATTGGTGGCCCTAGAAGAGCCATGCCTCCTTGTCTTCTCACATTTTGATAGCCCCCTCTCACACTGACTACAGGCTGGGTCATAGATTTGCTGTAGCTAATGAAGCAATAGCAAGCATTACTCCAGTAGAGGCTTGATGAATGCTTGCATGTTGGCTTTTCCTTTTATTATTCAGCTAACTCATTGCCTGAGAATCTGTCATTTTTAAAAATTTTTTTTTTATTTTTATTATACTTTAAGTTCTAGGGTACATGTGCACAATGTGCAGGTTTATTACGTATGTATACTTGTGCCATGTTGGTGTGCTGCACCCATCAACTCGTCAGCACCCATCAACTCGTCAATTTACATCAGGTATAACTCCCAATGCCATCCGTCCCTCCTTCCCCCTCCCCATAACAGGCCCCGGTGTGTGATGTTCCCCTTCCCGAGTCCAAGTGATCTCATTGTTCAGTTCCCACCTATGAGTGAGAACATGTGGTGTTTGGTTTTCTGTTCTTGTGATAGTTTGCTGAGAATGATGGTTTCCAGCTGCATCCATGTCCCTACAAAGGACACAAACTCATCCTTTTTGATGGCTGCATAGTATTCCATGGTGTATATGTGCCACATTTTCTTAATCCAGTCTGTCACTGATGGACATTTGGGTTGATTCCAAGTCTTTGCTATTGTGAATAGTGCTGCAATAAACATACGTGTGCATGTGTCTTTATAGCAGCATGATTTATAATCCTTTGGGTATATACCCAGTAATGGGATGGCTGGGTTCTTATACAGCAGTAACAGACAAACAGAGAGCCAAATCATGAATGAACTTTCATTCACAATAGCTTAAAAGAGAATAAAATACCTAGGAATCCAACTTACAAGGGACGTAAAGGACCTCTTCAAGGAGAACTACAAACCACTGCTCAGTGAAATAAAAGAGGACACAAACAAATGGAAGAACATACCATGCTCATGGAAAGGAAGAATCAATATTGTGAAAACGGCCATACTGCCCAAGGTAATTTCTAGATTCAATGCCATCCCCATCAAGCTACCAATGACTTTCTTCACAGAATTGGAAAAAACTGCTTTAAAGTTTTGTTTGTTTGTTTGTTTGTTTAAGAAAGAGAAGCCATATGCGTGTGCAGGAGAATGGGGCCAACAACCAGCACCAGAGATGTGAGTGAGGCCTCTTTGGACATTCCAGTCCTAGCAGAGCTCCACATTGACAGGCTCACATCAGTGACCCTAGTCAATATTGTGTGGAGTTTATATGAGTGACTTTATCTAATACCATATAAAGCAGAGGAACTACCTGGCTGAGATGTGCCCAAATTCCTAATGCACAGAACTCTAAGCAATAAATTAATATTGTTTCAAGCAATTGCATTTTGGAGTGGTTTGTTACATAGTAGTAGATAATGAATACAGTAAGTGATAGCAAGGATTTCTTAAAGATTTTTCTATAATTAATTCCAAGGTACTTTCTTCATTGACATACCACTGATATTTCTGCTATCTATTTATTTACTAATGATTCTGTGTCTCTTACTCCTACTAAGCTAACCAGCTGAACAGAACTGAGATGGTTGGTTTATGTGAATAGTGAGTTGAGAATGGTTTTATTGGAATATTGACTCAAACTAGGTGATAAGTCCTACTTGGATCTCAAAGGAACATTGTTCTTGATGATGTTACACATCCTTAAATTAATTCCACTCCTCATTGTGGTCAAACTGTGAGTGGGGCAGTCTGGTAGAAGAAAATTACTTTTAAGGAGTCCCTTGCACATAAATGTTCTACAGACTAATCACATCATTTCCTTCTCATTTCTGTATATGGAATTGTATTCTGATGCCAGATTTTAGGCACTAAAATGCAAAGGGTCTCTAGTAGGATTTGTTTTTTAAGGAATTAATGAAATGTCAGGTTTATTAGACTGAGCAAGCCATTGGCTGTGGGTGTTTCCATCCTTCTTTCTCTGGAAATTTAGTGGAAGAATGCATTAGCAGAAGAACCTGAGGCAGCTAAGTGAAAAGGGACCACTTCTGGTGGATGGTGATACTATTTCATTGAATAGTGTGGATTGTATCGTAAGTTAGAAATGACAGTCACTAACTGCTTCTAAATACAAAATGTCTAGATGCCAAGAGAAAAAAGGTGTAACCTGCCATCAGGTATAACTAGTGGTACCATAATTGCTGCTATTTCTGTTGGATGTTCTCTGTGTGCTTATCTGAGGCATTTTCTATCACATAGGTGTGGAGAAAAAAATGCCAATAAAGAAGAGTTCAGATTAGATAATGATACAAAAGTGACACTTACAGAGAGTAGTATTTGGACAGCACTGTGGATGACCTCCAGGTACTGGAAGTCAACGATGCAGCCTGTGACGGAGACGTACGTGTAATCGTCCATCATGCCATGGGCTGAGGGAGGCAGCACTCTTCTGACACAACCAGGCCCATGTTCTCTCCACCATGACCGATGTACAGAGATATTGAATGTCATTAGATCGGTGTCCTAGGTGGGTAGGAGACAAAAGAGCAAAATGAGAAAATTGTATTACATCACGTCTTTGCCTTTGACCCTAGGAAGAATTCAGGGTGGATGAAATTGCTACAATGATTTCAATTTCAAGTGAAAAGTAACAAAAGACAAAGCCCCAAGTGGCTGCATGTATTATATGCCTAAATTATTGGGTTATAATTATTAAATGTGGAGATACAATCCTTTGATTAATATTAACATTTTAAAGGTAACACATTTAAAAAAAATCCAGAGATGAGATCTTCCATATACTTTTATTTAAAAATAATTTCTACCTTGAAACTTTTTGGCTGCATTTTCTTGTTGTTGCATCATGAACATCACTATCATGGGATAAATATTGTTGAATGCTTTATGGCATAGTAGATGTTGTTCTAAGTGAATTTCACATATTATGTTCTTGAATGTTCGTGTGGGTACTTTAATGATCAACCTAATTTATAGCAGGCTGAATAATTGTATCCACCAATGACACTTAGCTTCTAATCCCTGGAACCTGTGAATTTTACCTTGTATGGCAATAAAGCACTGTGCAGATGTGATTAAATTAAGGATCATGAGATGGGGAGGTGATCATGGATTATCTGAGTGGACCCTAAATGCAATCGTGTGCATTCTTATAAGAGGGAGGCAGACAGAGATTAGACATAAGGAAGAAGAGGCAAAGGCAATATGACCATAGAAGCAGAGACTGGGATGTGGCCGCCAGCAAGGATTTCTGCCAGCCACCAAAAGTGGGAAGAGGCCAGGAAGAATTCTCCTCTAAAGCTTCAGAGAGAGCGTGGCCCTGCCAAGACCTTGAATTTGGCTCAGTGAAGCTGATTTCAGACTTCTGGCCTTCAGAACAGTGACAGAATAAATTTCTGAGGTTTAAGCCATCAATTTTGTGGTGATTTGTTAAAGCAGTCTTGAGAAACTAGTATCGGTGAGGAAAGTAAGTCATAGCAAGGTAACTGAATTTGCCCATGGTAGCACAGCTAGTTAGTGGTGAAGCTGGGACATAATACAGTGCAGTGTTTACTTTTAGCTATCACGTGGCACTCTCTCACATTACTTGCTGTCTTCCACCTCCAAAGCCCTGATCATTCCTTATACCCTGAAGAGAGCCAGGTCCTTCCTCCTCAGTTGTTTCAAGAAAATAGCACCACAATCAATCACAAGAACAAAGAAGACAACCCTTAACTTTTATGTATTAAAATACACTTTCAGAGCTCTTAATGGAAAAAATAGCCTGGTTTTTGATCCTTAAGAGATGCCCTTTAGTATTTCTGGGGTGTTAACCTATGAAGGGCTAAGATCATAATGTTGTGGTCATAAACAATAGATTGAAAAGAACAGATTAGGGACCAGGACCTTGACTCTCAAATAATCCAAAGACTGCAACCACCATGTAGATCAGGAAGAAGGAGGAGTGGTGATAGAGAGAGGCCAAAGCAGTCCCTGGGCCAGGACACTGCTCTGAAGGGTAGCTGGGGATGCAGGAGCAGAGTCAGCTTTGGTTATTTCCCTGCCTCCACTCCCTCCAAGAGTGAACTCTGTCTTAGTGCCAGGGGGCCATGTTGGAGCAGGCTCCATACGTGACCTTTGCTGAGAGGTGCAGAGGCTGCCCGCAGGCTATGCAACACAACCGAGGCACATCTGTGCATTCCAAGGTTCCTTTGAGGACAGTCTCCACTTCAGTTGCCAAGGACACACCTAAATGACTGAAATTGAGGTTGGAATTCTGTAAACTTAGAGGAAGCTAGTGGGAAATGGAAAGCCTTGAACTTACCCATGGGTGGCACTGAAAGTAACCAGGGTGGAGCTCTCTGAAAAGGACAGTAGGGAAACCCTCCTTTTACACTGCTGTATATGGTAAGTGAATCACAAGGGTAGTAACATTCCCAGTGCATATAAGTAGGCAGGGTTACTATGCAGTTTTAGATTTTCCTCAATTCAAGGAATTCAAAGTACCATTATAAGTATGCCTCAAATTATATCAACAATAAAACATGTTACACCTTTTTCCTTTTGACTGTTGGTTTGCTATTCAGTTACCTTCACAGTTACAGAACTTTATTGATAATAAAACATTTAGGTCATTTTTTTTTGGTTGTGGTTTGCTACCTGTATCATTTTCAGTTAATCTCTGAAGGGAAACTATTATAGAAAAATAATTGCTTCAGCTACCAAATTCAGTTTAACGCAAGGCAATTTACCTGCACACAAACATCAGAGATGCACACTGATTGCTCCCTTTTCTGGTCATCAGATTTAATTTCTTACAGTTAAATGTGCTTACTACAGAAGAACTATGTATTATTTCTCATCTTAATAGAATTTACTAGGTTCAGGATGAACTAGCATGATCTCAAAATTCATAGCGATTTCTATTCCTTAATCATTCTTACTCAGTGACCTATCCTATTGCAGACTGCAAGTTCATTTCAGTATGACTTTACCTAAAATTTATATTATACAAATAAAACAAGAGTCAATTTATGAACTAATCATACATATTTGTTACACTCATAAAACCTTTCAGCATAGGTATCACTAAATTTGTTGGAACTATAACATATTTATAAACGGTACTATTCCTTGCAATGACTGTATTAAAATTTGAATGAGAATATAAATAACATTAAATTGTACTTAAACTTCAAACTTCTTAAGTTTTTTGTTTGAGAGCTCTGAAAATGACACCCCCAAATATGGTGATTTGGCATACTGAGTACTTGGAACATGAAGGACGCTGGAAAAGCTTCAGAAGGAGTCTCTTTCTGACCTTCTTCTGCCCTTCTTTCTCCTGCTTTCTTTTCTCCCCAAGGCAGGCCATAGAAACTAGAATTCCTCTTCCCTAAGAGAGTTCATAGAACCAGAACCCTTCTCCCCCACAGCTGGCCATAAAACCTAGAAATATTACTCTATCACTTGCCTTTCTGTGTAAGAGCTAGCAATGAAGAAATTCTCTGACCTACCTTATCCAAAGGTAGACATAAGACTGTTACTCCAGAAAGCTCTTACCCTATACCCAGAAAGAAGAAATGTCACACAGAGAAGCCAAGAAGAATCTGAGCAGACAGGCCTTGTTGTGTTTCCCTATTCAGTCTCCTGCCATTAGGTCATACTTATTTGGTTCAATCATATTTATTTTTTATTTTTTGAGATAATTTCCTTCTGTTGCCCATGCTTGAGTTCAGGGGTCAGAACATAGCTCATTCCATCCTTGAACTCCTGAACTCAAGCCAATTCTCCTGCCTCCCACCCCTGCATAGCTAGGACCATCGCTAGGACCATGAGCCACCATGCCTGAGTCTGATTTTCTTTCTACATGGCTGTGCATTCCACATCAAATCAAAACATAAAAGTAGACAGTTTTCCCTGAATCTTTAAGGCTTCATTTCTGAAGTCTCCCATGTCATGTAAAACTTTGATTGAATAAATCTATAATGCTTTTCTCTTGTTAACCTCTCTTTTGTTTTAGGCGTGTGGACTGTGACCCTTTCGATGGGGAAGAAAAGTATCACACCTTTTCCCCACCTACATTGTAAAATTTTATCTAAAGTTTGTGTCTTATTTCTATCTCAGTACTGGATTATAAACACTTTTTTTTAAACTTACCACATGACAACTCAGTTTTCTATACAAGGCATATCAAAGGAAATACAACACAGAAAATAACATTTTATAAAGAAAAAGAAACACAAATCACTTTATTGTTGAAGCTTTTAGTTACCACATCAAAGTGTGTAGTTTTGAAATACATGGGTGATATAGTTTGACTGTGTCCCCCACCCAAATCTCATCTTGAATTGCAGTTCCCATAATCCCACATGTGGTGGAAGGGACCTGTTGGAGGTAATTGAGTCATAGGGGTGGTTTTCCCCATGCCATTCTAGTGATAGTGAGTAAGTTTTCACAAGATCTAATGGTCTTAGAAGAGGCTTTCCCCTTTGCTTGGTTCTCATTCTTCTCTCTCAAGGATGAACTTGCTTCCCCTTCCACCATGTTTGTAAGTTTCCTGAGGCCTCCCCAGCCATGCTGAACTATGGGTCAATTAAACCTCTTTCCTTTATAAATTATCCAGTCTCTGGGATGTCTTTATTAGCAGTGTGAGAACAGACTAATACAATGGGTTAACGCTAAACCATAAATCAACAAAGTAATCTTAAAAATAATGTTAGTAGTTCAAATGCTGTTTCTCTTTTACTTCTTGGAAACAGACTATTGTATGATGATTTAAGCACATCACAGTTGAGAAGGTTGACAACTGATACAACTGGTGTCTTTGCTTTTGTCTTTAGAGTTAAAAAGATATAAACAATGGCATTTGTATTTATGCAAGCATATGTGCAGGGTAGCAGATATGCCACCCCAAAATATGCCACTTTGGCATGAGGATTTTTTGAGCTGAAGGCAACTGAGAAGAAGTAGATATACACAGATCTCTCTGTCTTTTTCCTATTTGCCTAAAAGCAAGACACAAATTTACAATGATGTCCCTCCTTCCTTGTCTACCAGTAAAAACTAAAGTTAACTACCTGAGATGACTTTAGACTTTTGTCATCCTGCAGAGGGCATCAGAGAAATGTACATAAGGAACTTTACTAATTAGTTTTTATCTATCATAAGTTTCCTATAACTGGCCTGCCCCACACTCTTCCTTCTTTGTTTTCAGTTGAAGATGTTATATAAGCCTGAATTCTAAGCCACCTATTTAAGAACTGGTATTTTAACCATGGGTGTTTCATATATATATATATATATATATATATATATATATATATATATGAGATATACATGTTAATAAAATTATGCTTGTTTGTTTCTTGTTAATCTGCCTTTTGTTAAAAAGAGTCCCAGCTAAGAACTCAGAAGGGTAGAGAAAAAATTATTTTTCCTGCCTTACATACATGACTATCAAGGAATAGTTTGTAGAACAAGGAAGAAGAGGGCAAAGAGAAAACAGAGAAACCAGAAAATAAAACCAAGTAGGAGGGTTGAGGAGGTGTGAGGACAGCCTGGAGACAAGACAGCATGTTAAGGTTGTAGGGAAGGCACAATTTTAGCTTTACTCTCTTAAGAGTTTTTAGCTGGGCCTGATAATTAAATTTACATAAGACAAATTAACAGGAGAGAAAAGCATACAAATTTAATATCAGTTTTGCATGACATGGAGTCATCATAAGGAAATAAAAACACAAAGCTGCAATTAGAGTTGACAACTTATATACTTATTTGGAAAAAGAGTAGTAAATTGTGAAAATATAACAAAGCAAGGGGGCTTGGGCTGAGGTAGTTGATTATGCAGAAGTGGCTAGGAAGATAAGGGTTAGTTTAACACAGGTTGTTGGCGAAGATTTCTCTCAGCCTTGACTCTTCAACTCTGGTATAAGAAGGTCTTCCTTCTTCCAGTGGAGGGAGAAGACATTCCACATGGGAGTTTTATCCCCTGCTTTTAGGAAGGTCGGAGTGTGCCTGCCTGCCTGCCTGCCTGCCTGCCTGCCTGCCTGCCTTCCTCTCTTTCTCTCTTTCTTTCTTTCTTTCTTTCTTTCTTTCTTTCTTTCTTTCTTTCTTTCTTTCTTTCTTTCTTTCTTTCTTTCTTTCTTTCTTTCTTTCTTTCTTTCTTTCTTTCTTTCTTTCTTTCTTTCTTCTCTTTCTTTCTTTCTTTCTTTCTTTCTTTCTTTCTTTCTTTCTTTCTTTCTTTTCTTTCTTTCTTTTCTTTCTTTCTTTCTTTCTTTTCTTTCTTTCTTTCTTCCTTCCTTCTTTCTTTCTTTCTTTCTTTCTTTCTTTCTTTCTTTCTTTCTTTCTTTCTTTCTTTCTTTCTTTCTTTCTTTCTTTCTTTCTTTCTTTCTTTCCCTCTTTCTCTCTTTCTCCTTCCTTCCTTCCTTCCTTCCTTCCTTCCTTCCTTCCTTCCTTCCTTCCTTCCTTCCTTCCTTTCTTTCTTCCTTCCTTCCTTCCCTCTCTCTCTTTCTTCTCTCTCAGTCATTCTTTTTTTTTTTTTTTTTGTCTTTCTCCCTCTCCCCTGTCCCACTTCCTCTTTAACTCAAATCAATCAATATGTCAGAATGGCATATATTGAGTGCTGTGTTCAGAACTTCAAGAACAATAGAAAAGAGAATTTCAGGTCAGTTGGTAATGTCATAGACCCAAAGACACCTAAAAAAGACTACTAAATTTTCTTATTATTGGGGCAATAGAGAACCTTACAAAATGCAATTCCAAGGAAGTACTGGGAGTAAAAAACTGGATTACAAGGACATAAAGAAACTAAGAGGAGAGGATTTGGTGTGTTTTTGTTTTTGTTTTTTCATAAACTTTAGGAGTCAAGGTAGTAAGAACATTAGATGGTGGCTTTAAGGGTGGACAAGGAGTAAAGAAAAAGCACATGATAACCATTTGTGAGGTACACCTTATATATTCACAGAGTTATGACTTCAAAGAAATGTATTCCATAGTACTTACCTTTTCCCTAATATCTATTTAAGTAAACATTAAATGTTTGAGCTCTTTCATTTCATTAGTGTGAATTCCAAACTTGCTCTCATATTCTCCAAAGATTTCAATTAAAAAAGACACCCAGAATTATTTGAAATATTGTTCATTAACTATGTACGTGCATATGCCTGCCCACATTTATTCATGGTAAGTGTAGTTTTGGTTGGGTGTGGTGGCTCACGCCTGTAATCCCAGCACTTTGGGAGGCCGAGGCGGGCGAATCACGAGGGCAGGAGATCGAGACCATCCTGGCTAACAGGGTGAAACTCCATCTCTACTAAAAATACAAAAAATTAGCTGGGTGTGGCAGCGTGCACCTGTAGTCCAAACTGCTGGGGAGGTTGAGGCAGGAGAATGTCGTGAAGCTGGGAGGCAGAGCTTGCAGTGAGCCGAGATCATGCCACTGCACTCCAGCCTGAGTGACAGATCGAGATTCAGTCTCAAAGACAAAAAAAAAAAAAAAAGTGTACTTGCTGTTTTAGAATCACCTCATGTTCTTAAAAAAAAAAAAAAAATTCAATATTCACTTCTTTACAGTATACCACCATACAATTTCTCATTAATCAAGGAGCTAATCTCTCTCTTATTATTCTTTGCTCTTTTAATAATCTCCTTTTTTGGGTATGTGTTTAATTTAAATGTAATCCTTTCTATTTCTAGAAATGGACTCCTAACTTCTAACAATATTCATTTTCTTTGCCTTTCTCCTTAGTTGCAGCTCAAAAAGTTATTGCATTCATTTTTATATAGCTATCTACTTTCTTTGTCTTTTCACTTTTGTTTCCATCACAAGCCAGCCTATCTGTAAGTGAAAACATGACCTTAAAGAGAAGCCCATATAATCTTAAGAAATCAGATTTTGTTCAATTTTACAGAGTGTGCTTTGATATTATATTTATATAGTAGAATTCATGCCAACTGAAACTTCTTTTGAAATACTTCTTCATCTCAGAATATAAATTAGAATAGTTACAGTAAATGTCTTATTTTTCTAATTATTTTCTTTTTGCTGAAACACTAAATACTTCATAGAGCATTATGGATCTATATAATAAAGGGCAAATACAGTGATTGATAGGTTTAAGTGTTTGGAGTTTGTAATACAAGGGCTTAGAATCAGTTCAAATATATAAAAAATTATGTGATATTTTTCTACATTAAAACCAGCGCTTACAGATAGGCTTAAAAGGTATTTACGCTTTCATTAGGAGTGTCTGTCATGTCTGTTGCTTTCTAAAAAAATGTATCCTGCAATTTATGAGCAAATCATAATCATTTGGATTTTTGCCATTGATGTTGGCTATAAAGAGCAGCCTATAGATTGAGGAGTGGCCACTGATCATTTTGATCTCCTCTTTCTTATCTTTACAACTAGGTATTGCTAGAATTTTTCAATTCTTTACCATTAATTATAGACTAGAATCAGAGCTAAAGGTAATCGATCCTTTTATTTTTATTTTGGGCTTACTTTCCTCAGATAGGACCACTTCAGGGAGCCATGAAGCCTTATCCATCCATTTAACAGGTTGAGGGGTCTTTAAAAAGTTCACAGAAAATCCTATTATTAAAAAAAAAAAAAAAGCCTTTGCATGGATTCGATTTTTTTTTTTTTGGTACCAAAATAAACTCATACTAACTTGTTATAATATGTCTGAACAGGATCTAGTTTGAAGCAATGAGAATGTTATGACATTATTTTGAAAAGAGCCCCTATCAGAGCAACATAAATTCTGGTAAAATAAACACAAGAACAAACAACAAATTTGTGGTGAAGCTTGAATGGAAGAATACTGAAATCATTAACGCTATACAAAAAGTTTATGAGGACAATGCTCCAAAGAAATCAACAGTTTACCAATGGAGAATTCATTTTTTAAAAGTTTGTACATATATGTAGATATATTTTAATTATACTTTAAGTTCTGGGATACATGTGCAGAATGTGCAAGTTTGTTACATAGATATACAAGGGCCATGGTGGTTTGCTGCACCCATCAACCCGTCATCTACATTAAGTATTTCTCTTAATGCTATCCCTCCCCTAACCCCCACCCCTCAAAAGACCCTGGTGTGTGATGTCCCCCTCCCTGTGCCCATATGTTCTCATTGTTCTACTGCACTTATGAGTGAGAACATGCGGTGTTTGGTTTTCTGTTCCTGTGTCAGTTTGCTGAGAATGATGGTTTCCAGCTTCATCCACGTCCCTGCAAAGGACATGAACTCATCCTTTTTTATGGCTGCATAGTATTCCATGGTGTATATGTGCCACATTTTCTTTATCCAGTTTATCATTGATAGGCATTTCAAAAGCCAAAACTGACAAATGGGATCTAATTAAACTAAAGAGCTTCTGCACAGCAAAAGAAACTTAACTATCATCAGAGTGAATAGGCAACCTACAGAATGGGAGAAAATTTTTGCAATCTACCAATCTGACAAACGGCAAATATCCAGAATCGACAAGGAACTTAAACAAATTTACAAGAAAATAACAAACAACTCCATCAGAAAGTGGGCAAAGGATATGATATGAACAGACACTATTCAAAAGAGGACTTTTTTTTTGGAGATAGATTGTCTCATTCTGTCGCCCCAGTGTGGAGTGCAGTGGCATGAACCTGTGCTTCCTAGGTTCAAGCAATTCTCCTGCCTCTGCCTCCCAAGTAGCTGGGATTACAGGCACATGCCACTGTGCCCAGCTAATTTTTGTATTTTAGTAGAGATAGGGTTTCATCCTGTTGGCCAGCCTGGTCTTGAACTCCTGACCTCAGGTGATCCACCCTCCTAGGCCTCCCAAAGTTCTGGGATTGCAGGTGTGAGCCATCATGCCTGGCCAAAAGAAGACATGTATGTGGTCAACAAACATATGAAAATAAGCTCATCATCACTGATCATTAGAGAAATGCAAATGCAAACCACAATGAGATACCATCTCACACCAGTTAGAATGATGATCATTAAAAAGGAAACAACAGATGCTGGAAGAGGATGTGGAGAAATAGGAATGCTTTTACACTGTTGGTGGGAGTGTAAATTAGTTCAACCACTGTGGAAGACAGTGTGGCCATTCCTCAAGGATCCAGAACCAGAAATACCATTTGACCTAGAAATACTATTACTGGTTATATACCTAAAGGATTATAAATCACTACTATAAAGACACATGCACGCATATGTTTATGCAGCACTATTCACAATAGCAAAGACTTGGAACCAACCCATATGCCCATCAATGATAACTTATTTTAAGAAGAGACAAGAAAATGTTGATGATGAAGTTCATACCAGCAGATCATTCACATCAATTTGTAAGGAAAAACATTATCTTGTTTGTGCCCTAATTGAAGAGGGTTGATGATTAACAGCACATACAATAGCCAACACCATAGATATCTCAATTGGTTCTGCTTACACAATTCTGACTGAAAAATTAAAGTTGAGCATATTTTCCATTTGATGGGTGCCAAAACCATTGCACTCATATCAGCTGCAGACAAGAGCAGGGCTTTTATTGGAAATTTTCAACAAGTGTGGTCAAGATCCTGAAGCATTTCCTTGAAGAATTGTCACAGGAGATAAAATATGGCTTTACCAGTGTAATTCTAAAGACAAAGCACAATCAAAGCAATGACTAACAAGAGGTGGAAGTGGTCCAGTGAAAGCCAAAGTGGACCAGTCAAGAGTAAAGGTCATGGCAACAGGTTTTCAGGGTGCTCAAGGCATTTTGCTTGTTGACTTTCTGGAGAGCCAAAGAACAATAGTATCTGCTTATTATAAAAGTGATATGAGAAAGTTAGTCAAAGCTTTAACAGAGAAACATCCAGGAAAGCTTCACCAGGGTCCTTCTCCACCATGACAATGCTTTTGCTCATTCCTCTCATCAAACAAGGGCAATTTTGAGAGTTTGGCAGGAAAAAATGGCAGATAGCAGGCAAAACTAACTTGCAGCTCCCACTCCTGACATTGCTAACCCCTGACTTTTTTTCAAAACATTCTTTTTTCCATGACTGTATTCTCTCTTGGTTTTTATTATTCCTCTTGGAGTATTCAAATTGAGCTAAGATTTCAGGAAAAGGTAAAATTCCCTGAGAAGAAATTTACCATAAGAAAGGGAATTCTGAATGAGTTCAAGCATTGTCCCTGACTGATGGGGCTGGGAGAGGGGGAGAATTTCAAACATTCCTTTCTAAAGTAATTTATCTTAAAACTAGATCCCTCAGGTTTTCCAAAGATTAAGACTAAATAGTTATAATAATCTCCCATAGTAAAAATTTGCCAAACACAAAAGGAAAAAAATTATATGAAAAAGAGTCAACAGGAAATATGTAAACACAATTTAAGAATCAGCAACTGTAGATTTTAGAATTATTACATAAAAAGTTTATTTGTTTATTTGTTTTTTGAGACAGGGACTCCCTCTGTCACCCAGGTTGGAGTGCAGAGGCTCAGTTTCGGCTCACTGCAACCTTTACCTCCTGGGCTCAGGTGATCTTCCCACCTCAGCCTACGAATAGCTGACACTACAGGTGTGTACCACCACACTTGGCTAATTTTTTAAGGCTTTTGTAGAGATGAAGTCTCACTATATCGCCCAGGTTGGTCTTGAAATCCTGGGCTCAAGCAGCCCTTTTGCACTGGCTTCCCAAAGTGATGGGATTGCAGGTGTGGACCACTATACCCAGCCCATAAAATGTTCGTAAAAATAAAAACTGGGATGAAAAATCACTAAAGGAAAGAGAATATTAAAATAAACAGGTATGTTTAACTTCTAGAGATTAAAAACATAATTGAAGCAAGAAATCAATAGATACGTTAAAAAGATTAGAGAGATTGAAGAGATAGTCAATGATTTGGAAGATATATTTGAAGAGATTACCCATAATTCAACACAAAGAGACACATATACAGAAAATATGAAAGGCCAATAGGCATGGAGAATAGAATGAGAGCGTTTGATATACATCTGATCAGAATTTGGAGGTGAGAATAAGAGAATGAGTAGGAGGCAGTATTAGAAGAAAGTTCTTGAAGAATTTTCAAACTTAATGAATGGTAGATATTTTCACATCCAGAGCATTACAGTAAAATAATAACACATGAAATTAAAAAAAAGAAGTTATTAAAATGCAGTCAAGACAAAAACTTGTCAACAAAAGAATGTTTGATTAAGTGTGGTTGTCAACAGCAACAATGGAAGCAAGAACCTATTACTCTCTTGCTGATTTAACTCAGAAATATATATACATATTTATGAAATATATATGTATGGTTAAACTTTTATTTAAAATGATGATGAAACAAAAGCATTTCAGACAAATAAAATCTAGACTGTTTACCACCAATGGAACTTCCTAAATGTATTTCAGGAAGAAAGAAGGTCCTAGAAGACAGGCAAATTCCCATAAATATTACTTATACAAGACAACAATAATGCCTAACTTATGAGGAAAAAAACAGGGTGGAATTAAACATTGCTCACCATGCAAGATGGAAGGAAGGTGAGGTTTTAGTATTGTTTAGGTGGAGGGTAGCAATAATTATTAATTTTAAATGTAAACATGGGTGGCAAAAGTTTAGGGTGAAGTTTTAATAGAATAAAAGTAGAAATGAAGATATTATTTTGAAGTAGTAGAGAATAAATGAAAAATTTTAAATATAATGATAATATCAGGAACAAAGAAAAAAGCATTAAAAATCACAATAGAGAGCAAAAAATTAGATGGCAGAAGCACTAACACATATATGAGGGAGTGACGAAAGGAAAATGGATCTGATCTCAGGTAGTCTGTCCTTCATCTGACCTTCAGTGGAGGGCTCTGGATCTTAAACCATGACTCAGTGATCTCCTCCTCACCACCAAAGGATGCTGGCTTTAGTGGTTTCCGGGGCTAGCATTTTGTACTTTTATGTCAGTCAGCTGTGGCCTGCTGTCAGGGATGGGAGCAGGAGCTAACTCCTATGCAGTAAGGGTTGCCCTGGACAAATCAGAAGCCAATCACTACAGGAGCTGATGAGAGGGCACATTGGCTTTGTCAAGGGTATGAAAACAGGGCACCAAAACAGTATTTACTAATGTATTTATATCAGTTTGGTATTTTAAAATCATTTTCCTTGTATTGAGGGTTAAAACAATAAGTAATCACATCAATGATTTAATAAAGATTTTCAGTGTAAGAGAAAAGACAGTTATAAGATCAAAGAAAATAAAGGTAAATACAGTGTTATTGAAATTAAACTGAAAATGTCAAATTGCTCTCATGATTAAAAATAATTGTATAGAATGTAGGGGGTGTGTGTGTGTGTCTGTGTGTATGTGTGTGTGTGTGTGTCTATGTGTGTGTCATGTGATCCCTGTCCACTGAAATGGCTCGGAAACAATGTTGCTCTAGTATAGCAATGAGCACTCCAGTTTTGCTGTCTGATACGATTCCTCACTAAAATGTGCCAGGGCTCTTCCCTGGAAAAATGCCCAATCTAGGTGAGGTGCAAGGAAGAAACAAGGGGAGTGTAGGGTATAGTTTTATGCTTGAAAGTCTGAAAACATGTACAAAGTCTTGAGTCACACTGAAAGGATGTAGGAGCCACTATGAAGGCTCTATCATGGCCCAAAGTTGAAATAAGTTGAGCATCAAAAGAAATGATTGAAGCCTACTAAAACACACTGAATCAGTGAAAATCTATGATTCCTTAATACTCTAAAAGAAAGGCAGAAAAGCTCAATTGTTAATAGTTAAAACAGTTATTAAAACAACACATTACTTGAAAGATGAGTAATTAAAGGGAAAGAAGAATTTGTTTTGCTTTTGCAGTAAGAAATTGTATATCAAGATAACAGAGTTGATGAGGTAAACATCTTCATTATTGAACATGTGAGGCAATAAATAAAAAAAGAACGGAAGAAATTTTTTAAAAACACAATCTCGTAAATTCAAATGAAATTCTTTAATTCTTACAAGGATTAGTGAGCAGTTTTTACAATAATTAAGTAAATGGGTAATTTATGTAGAACCAAAGTACATAATACAGATTTCTTTTTCATGGCAAATAATACTTAGAAATAACACATTAAATGACATTTAGGAAAAAATATACCATTTAATATTTATAGTAGAAAAGAAGAAAGGCTGAAATAAATGAGCTGAGCACCCAGTTTAAAAATTTTTAAAGGCTAACAAGACTAAAATGTTAGAATAAAAGATTAACAGATTTACGTTTAATTAACAAATATTTGTTTGTGCCTACTCTGTTCTGGGGTTTGGAATTAATATATGAACAGAACAGGCAAGAATTTCTGCCCTAGTGAAGTTAAATTCTAGCAGAGCAATTCAGAATATAAATGTAAGGAAAAATAAATTATATTTTGTGTTAGAAGATGAAAACTATCTTAAAAGATAACAAGGATATTAGAGGTACATGTAAGAGCAGAAAATAATTAAAAATCAAAAATATAATAGAAAAGATCAATAAAGAACAAAGCGGGTCCTTTAAAAATCCCATAAAATTAGCAACGATGTGGTAAGAGATCAAACTTGGTAGTATTTGTTATTGTCCAAACGTGGCATGTTGTTCACTATGGGGAGAACCTGCTCCCGATGGTCAACGTGGGTTCTTTTCTATTTCCTATGCATCTGGGCTGGTTTAAAAAGAGAGAGATTTAAAGCTGGGTGTCAGAGGGAGACATCACACGTGGGCAGGTTCCGTGATGTTCCCCCAGCTGTAAAACCAGCAAGTTTTTATTAGCAATTTTCCAAAGGAGAGGGAGTGCATGAATAGGGTGTGGGTCACAGAGATCACATACTTCGCAAGGTAATAAAATATCACAAAGCAAGTGGAGGCAGGGCGAGATCACAGGACCACAGTATAGGGCGAAATTAAAATTGCTAATGAAGTTTCGGGCATGCATTGTATTGATAACATCTTATCAGGAGACAGAGTTTGAGAGCAGACAACCTGTCTCACCAAAATTTATTAGGCAGGAATTTCCACGCCCTAATAAGCCTGGGAGCGCTACAGGAGACCGGGGTTTATTTCATCCCTTCCGCGTCGACCATAAAAGACAGATGCCTCCGAGGGGGCCGTTCATAGACCCACCCTCAGGGTACATTCTCTTTCTCAGGGATGTTCCTTGCTGAGAAAAAGAAGTCAGGGATATTTCTCCTATTTGCTTTTGAAAGAAGAGAAATATGGCTCTGTTCCGTCCAGTTCAATGGCGGCCAGTTCAAGGTTACCTCCCTTGTTCCCTGAACATCGCTGTTAATCCTGTTGTTTTTTCAAGATGCTCAGATTTCATATTGTTCAAACACATATGCTCTACAAACAATTTATACAGTTAATGCAATCATCACGGGGTCCTGAGGCAACATATATCCTCCTCAGTTTACAAAGAAGATGACGGGATTAAGAGATTGAAGTAAAGACAGGCATAGGAAATCACAAGGGTATTGATTGGAAGAGTGATAAGTGTCCATGAAATCTTCACAGTTTATGTTCAGAGATTGCAGTAAAGACAGGCGTAAGAAATTATAAAAGTAGTAATTTGGGGAACTAACAAATGTCCATGAAATCTTCACAATTTATGTTTTTCTGCCGCGGCTTCAGCCGGTCCCTCTGTTTGGGGTCCCTGACTTCCCACAACAGTTCACTCTTACAAAGGACAATGGCCAATCTTAAACAGAAAAATATGGCAGCATTTAGCCGTTTAAAATGAGCATATGTTATGATTCTGCAATTTACCTCTCTGCATTTATCCTTGCTTTGTCACACATCCACCTGTGTACACATGTAATAGTGTTCATAACAGTAGTTTATTTTCACATTTAGATTGGAAGCCATCTAAATGTCTATCAAAAATTAATGAATTTGTATGAATGCAATCCATGCTATGTGAAGTGGAAATAAGTAGGCCTACATATACATTAAAAAGGGTAATCTCTGAAGCATAATGTTGACAAAAACAACTTATGGAAGAAATAAATACTGTGTTATTTCAGTTATACAAAGTTTAAAAGTTGAACAAAGATACCATATGTATATAGTATGTCATATGTCTATTATAATTTATAATTATGGATACAGCTGCTATAAACATCTAGGTGCAGGTTTCTATGTGGACCTAAGTGTTAATACCAAGGAGCACAATTGCTAGATCAAATGCTAAGAGTAAGTTTAGTTTTTTAAGAAACTACCAAACTGTCTTCGAAAGTAGAAAGTAGCTGTACTATTTTGCATTACCCCCACTATTGAATTAGACTTTCTGTTGGTCCATATCCTACCCAGCATTTGGTGTTGTCAGTGTTTTGGATTTGGCCATTCTAATAGGTATGTAGTGGCATCACGTTGTTGTTTTAATTTGTAATTCTGTGATGAATTGTTACGTGGAGCATATTATCATGTACTTTTTTCCGTCTACATATCTTCCTTGTTGAGGTGTCTGTTCAGGTCTTAGGCTTCTTTCTAAATAAATCATTTCTTTTTTATTGTTCAGAGTACATTGTGTATGTTGGACAACAGTCTTTTATCAGTCTTTTACTTATTTTGCAAATATTTTCTCCCAGTCTGTGGCCTGTCTTATTCTCTTGACAATGTCTTTTGCAGAGCAGGAGGTTTTTTTCTTTTTTTGTTTTGTTTTGTTTGTGATGGAGTCTCGCTCTGTCACCCAAGCTGTAGTGTAGTGGCGCCATCTCAGCTCACTGCAAGCTCCGCCTCCCAGGTTCAGGCCATTCTCCTGCCTCAGCCTCCTGAGTAGCTGGGACTACAGGCCTCGCCATCATGCCTGGCTAATATTTTGTATTTTTAGTAGAAATGGGGTTTCACTGTGTTAGCCAGGCTGGTCTCTATCTCCTGACCTCATGATCTGCCCACTTCAACCTCCCAAAGTGCTGGGATTACAGATGTGAGCCACCGTGCCTGGACGGGAGGTTTTTTGTTTTTTTGTTTTTTTGTTTTTTTTGTTTTTTGTTTTGAGATGGAGTTTCGCTCTTGTTTGTCACCCAGGCTGGAGTGCAATGGCGTGATCGCCACTCACGGCAACCTCCGCCTCTCGGGTTCAAGCAATTCTCCTGCCTCAGCCTCCCGAGTAGCTGCAATTACAGGCATGCACCACCACACCCGGCTAATTTTGTATTTTTTAGTAGAGACGGGGTTTCTCCATACCGGTCAGGCTGGTCTCGAACTCTCGACCTCAGGTGATCCACCCACCTCGGCCTCCCAAAGTACTGGGATTACAGGCATGAGCCACCATGCCCAGCCACGGAGTTTTTAATTTAAATCAAGTACAGATTTTCAATTCATTCTTTTATGTATTGTGCTTTTGATGTTATATCTAAAATGTTATTGCCAAACTCAAGATCATCTGGATTTTCTCTGATGATCTAGGAGTATATACTTTTGCATTTTACATTTGTGTATGTGATCTATTTTGAGTTATTTCTTGTGAAGAGTATGAGGTCTATGTCTAGATTATTGTTATTTTGCATATGGATGCCCAGTTGTTATAGTACCATTTGGTGAAAAAACTATCTTGGCTTCCATTGTATTGCCTTTATGGATTCAGAGGCCAAACATAGACCCATTTAATATAGTTAAAAAATTTCTATTTCCAAAAAACGTATCCAACTTTTGCAACGATTATGACAGTAAAAAGAAAAACTCATCCAACTGTATACTTACATGGGTACATTGTATAGTATATAAATTATAACTCAATAAAACAGATTTTTTAAGTAAAAAAAAAAGAAACAGTTTATCAATATCCACAGAACAACTTTGCATTTCAATTAAGATTTTGTTGAATATATAGACTAAGTTGGGAAAGACTGACATCTTGACAATATTGAGCCTTCTTACCCATGCACATGAAATCTCTCTCCATTATTTATTTATTAGATTTCTTTCATCAGAATTTTGTAGTTTTCCTCATAAAGATCTTATGCACATTTACTTAAATTTATACCTATATAGTTCATTTTGGGGTTGCTACTGCAAATGGTATTGTGTTTTTAACTTCAAATGCCACTTACTCATTGCTAGTATATAAGAAAGTGAATGGCTTTTGTATATTGACCTTCTATCCTGCAACCTTGTTATAATTGCTTATTAGTTCTAGGAGTTTGTTATTGTTGTTTTTGTTGATCTTCTACATAGATGACTATGGCATCTGTGAACAAAGTTTTATTTCTTCCTTTCCAATGATTATATCTTGTTTCCTTTTGTTGTCTTACTGCCTTAGTGAGAACATCCAGTATGATGGTAAAAAGAGTGGTGAGCTGGGACGTTCTTGCCTTGTTCCTGATCTTGGTGGGAAAGATCCTAGTTTTGCACTATTAAGTATGATGTTAGCAATAGAGTTTTGTACATTTTTTATTAAATTGAGGAAGTTCCCCTCTATTCCTAATTTGCTGAACATTTTTACCAGATTGCATGTTGGATTTTGTCAAATGCATCTATTCACATGAGCATGTAATTTTTGTAATTTTTCTTCTTTAGCCTGCTGATGTGGCCAATTACATTAATTGATTTTTTAACACTGAATCATCTTCATATACATGCAATAAATCCCGCTTGGTGTGGTATATAATTCTTTTGCACATTGTTGAATCCAATTTGCTAATATTTTGTTAATGATTTTTGCATATGTGTTCATGAGAGATATTGGCTGGTAGTTTTCTGTTCTTGTAATTTTCTTCTCTGGTTTTGGTATTAGAGCAATGCTGGTCTTAGAGTATGACTTAGGGAGTAACTTCACTGCTTCTATCTTCTAAAAGAGGTCATAGAACAATGGCATAATTTCTTCTTTAAATGTCTAGTAGAATTCGCCTGTGAACTCATCTGGGCCTGATGCTGTCTGTTTTTGAAGGGTATTAATTATTGATTCAACTTCCTTCATAAATATAGAATTATAAATATAATAAACATAAGGATGTAAAGATAAATAAAGGGATGCAAGAATAGTTCAATATATGCAAACCAAACAATGCAATACATCATATTAACAAAATGAAGGATAAAAACCATGTGATCATTTCAATTGCTGCCGAGAAAGCACTTGATAAAATTCAACATCCCTCTATGATAACAATCCTCTAAAAATTGGGTAAAGAAGAAACATACTTCAGCATAAGAAAAGCCATATACTACAGACTCACAGCTAGTATTATACTAAATGAAGATAAATTGAAAACCTTTCTTGTAAGATCTGGAATACAACAAGGATGCACACTTTCATCACTGAACTAGCTAGAGTAATAGGAAAAGAGAAGGAAATAAAGGACATCCAAATTGGTAAGGAAAAAGTCAAATTATCCCTGTTTGCAATTGATATAATCTTATGTTAGAAAAAGCCTAAAGACTCCAACAGAAAATTATTAGAACTGATAAAAAAAAGTTGTAGGATACAAAATTAGCACACAAAATCTGTAGCATTTCTATATGCCAACAGCAAACTGAAAAAGAAATCAATAAAGCAATCCATTTACAGTAGCCCCAAATAAAATAAAATACCTAAGAATTAATTTAACCAAATAAGTGAAATATTTATACAATAAAAGTTATAAAACATTGAAAGAAGCTGAAGAGATCACACAGACAATGAAGAGATATGTCATGTTCATGCATTGGAAGAATCAATGTTGTTAAAGTGTCCATACTACCCAAAGCAATCTATGTATTCAATGCAATCCTTATTAAATATCAATGATATTCTTCACATAAACAGAAAAAAAAAACCCTAAAATGTATATGGAACCACAAAATACCCAGAATAGCCAAAGCTATCCTGAACAGAAAAAGCAAAATGGAAGGAATCACATTACCACACTCAAAATTATACTGCAGAGTCACAGTAACCAAAACAGAGTGATATAGGCAGACACATGGACCACTGAAATAAAATAAAGAACTCGGAAATACATCCATACATCTACAATTAACTCATTTTTTACACAGGTGCAAACAACATACATTGGGGAAAGAATAGTCTCTTCAATAAATTGTGTGTGGAAAGCAAAATGAAACTAGACTCCTATCTGTCTGCATATACAAAAAACAGATCAAAATGGCTTAAAGACTTAAATCTAAGACCTCAAACTATGAAACTACTAAAAGAAAACTTTGGGGAAACTCTCTAGGATGTTTGAATGGGCAAAGATTTCTTGAGTAATACCCTGCAAGCACAGGAAACCAAAGGAAAAATGGGCAATTGGGAATCACATCTAAGCTTCTGCACAGCAAATGAAACAATCAACAAGTTAAGAGACAACCTTCACAAAGGGTGAAAATATTTGCAAACTATCTATCTGATTAATAACCAGAATGTATAAAGAGCTCAAACAGCTTTGTTGGAAAAAATATAATAATCTGATTTAAAAATAGACAAAAGATCTGAATACATATTTTTTCAACAGAAGACACAAATAGGAAACAGATACATGAAGAGGTGCGCAACATCTTTGATCATCAGAGAAATGCAAATCAAAACATCAATGAGATATCATCTCACTCAAGTTAAAATGGTTTATATCCAAAAGATAGGCAATAACAAATGATGGTGAGAGTGTGGAGAAAGAGAAACCCTTGTATGCTGTTGGTGGAAATGTAAATTATCACAACCACTGTGGAGAACAGTTCAGAAGTGTCCCAAAAAACTAAAAAAAAAAAAAAGCTATCACATGATCCAGCAATCCCATTGGTGAGTGTAAACCCGAAAGAAGGGACACTGGTATATTGAAGAGGTATCTTCACTCCCAAGTTTATTGCAGCAGTCTTCACAATAACCAAGATTTGGGGGCAGCAAAAGTGCCCATCAGCAAAAGAATGAATAAAAGGAATGTAGTATATATACACAATTGAGTACTATTTAGCCCTAACAAAGAATGAATTCCTGTCATTTGCAACAACATGGATGGAACTGGAAGTCATTATGTTAATAAAATAAGCCAGGCACAAAAAGACAAACTTCGCATGTTCTTACTTATTTGTGGGAGGTAAAAATTAAAACTATGGAATTCATTCAGATATAGAGTAGAACAATAGTTACCAGAGGCTGGGATGGGTAGTAGGGTGTAGTGGGGATGGTAAATAGTTACCAAAATATAGTTAGATAGAATAACTAAGAACTACTATTTAATAGCAGAACAGGGTTACTACAGTCAACAATAGTTTTTGTACATTTAAAAATAGATAATAAGGAATAAAAAAAGCTAATAGGGAATAACTGAATAACAAAGCAAAGATAAATGGTTGAAGTGATGAATATCTCATTTACTCTGAAGTATTATACATTGTACGCCTGTATCAAAATATCTCATACACCTCATAAACATGCACCTACTATGTACCCACAAACATTAAAAATAAAAAATTTAAAAACAAAAATAAAAAATAAGAATAGGGAGGATAATCATACTTTCTTATGTATAATTGAAATAATTGAGACAGTATACAACACTACAAGGAAACGAGCCATGGTTAAAAACAACCTAATCTTATTGCATCTGAATACAATAAGATTCAGCTACAGGTAATTTTTTAAAAAAATAAGTATACATTTCATTAGTAATCTATGAGTTTTAAACACCTGCAGTTTCCTTACTTAATTACGAAGCCCATTCAACACATTTGGCTTTGTGTTAATCAATAGTTATTTGATTACAATGTTTTCCCTTTTATGCCAATTAGGATTTTAAGACTAAAAAATTGTGCTACCTTTGTGGTTCATGCTGGTACTAATGTGTTGCATTTATAATTTGGTGTACTTATAAATCATGCATGTGTATGCATGTATGCACACATTTTACCTAATTTACACAAAACAATTTTTTTGTGTGTTTTTTGTTAAATTTACCACCTGAGAAGAATATGTGCTTATTTTTCAACTCAGGTAGAAAAATATTTCTTTTTTGAGAAAAATAATAAATGTTGTTTTAATATGATAGCATTTTTTAAAAGCCATATAATGACTTTAATTGTTCCATGTTTGAAGCGTAGCTGAATAAATAGAACAATATTGTTATTTTTGACCTATGGATGTGGCAACTGATGTGGTTTTGAATCCTCTGCGAAATAAGACTTTTTTCTTAATTGCTTCCTTTGCTAAAATAATTACCAAGGCTGGAAACAGTTCTGATTAACTACGAAGTTGAAGATGGTAAAAACCTCTCTGGCAGGTTCTTATTTGTCACCACCAACTCAAGTTGTTGACTAACCATCTTGGATGGCTGTATTGGACAGCCTCTTGTGATCTGGAAGTTTCAGGGACAATGATTCAAATACAACTCCCTGGGTGGATTTTCACTGTAGCCATGAGATATGTGTTAGCCCATTCTTGTTGCCTGACTCTCCATTAGAGTTATGAGGGTTCCATACATGTTTTCATGTGTCTATGTAGGGAGGAGGAATGCCATTCACTTTGCTATAGGGGAGGGGATGAACTGAGATGAAACCCCCACATCTGCCCACTGTAGCTATATTTATTTTGAGAATATTGTCTTTCTTAATGTCTCCATGGACTCCTTGATTTGACAGTAAGTAATCACACCACTCTTGCAGATACTTCATGCCAACATTAGCTATATGCCTCTCACCTAAACAAAACTATTACTAACCAGATAGTTCATGAGTATAAGGTCCAATGGCCACAAAGGACTTACCTAATCATGAACATCATTTTGTATTATTCCTATTTAATTTGTAGGAAGGAAAGATAATGAGGGTTATTACATTTCTCAAAATTTTTAAATTCATGGCTGCATCATGGAGGTATCTTTCCTAGTGTTTTAAGGAGCCCAGAGGGCTTCCAAGCCACTCCTTAATTCATTAGAAAATGAATGATTTTATTGTTACTGGCAACGATTAATACCGATTTTAATTTCCTTAAATGAAGCAAGGCACTTTTAGCTTTTCTTTATTTAAAGTTGAATTTGAACTCTTCCAAACAATATTTACATTCTTTTAAATTTTCAGGTCATGGGGAATGGGAACCCCATTTCTTCTATAAGGCATTGGTCAACTTCTGGTTTTTCTCCTTATTGATAGTGGCTAATCTTAAAACAAAACATCCTTCTTTTCTCCCCAAAATTAGACGTAGCTATACTTTCCATAAACACTTAGATGAATACAAATATTCTTATCCAAAGTGGAAAAGCTCTTCCCTTTCACAGACCTGTCTCTAGTCATGAAACAACTCTTCTATCACGAGGTAGGATTATATCCACAGGGACACTTGGCAGGTGGAATGTTCAAGAGATGATGAGTAGATTATTATGGCTACATGTTTCAAGGTGTCTGAAGTGACAACAGTTGAGGCCACAACCATTGTCTATGTTCTGCCCTATTTCGCCTTTAGATAACACACAAGGAGTCTTCAAATGATGTAGGTTTCTTCCTTATGAATGGAATAATCTTCTTACATAGCGATAATTGTAAATTGACAAATCTAACTAGGTTACCAAGATCTCTAAGAATGAATGCATAATTTTTTTCCTGCTCATATCTACAGCACAAAGGCAGTTTATAGTCATTGTTCTCTACTCTGAGGACAACATTTGGCTGAAGAAGGACTTATAGTGCACATAGCCAGCAGTTGTACCACAGACACAGTGAGTGAGACTTAAAAAGCACCGTTTGGCTGGTGATCTAATCATAGTCTTATCATTAAGAGGAAAAAAAGCATCTCAGTTTGCGTCATAGGCTATTGCCTGAATTTTTAACTTGAATCAAAGGAGAATTGAAATAGTAGAATTTGCATTCTTTATATATCCTTGAGGAGTTTAATTTTCATTTACCAGTTTAACATTCTCTAATTTCAGGCCAAGCACAAAGTAGCAGTATTACAATACCTTAGGCAAGTTACAAAAATTTCAATTTAAAACTCCCATAGTTTTCTTATATTTTAGAATTGAGGCAGTCTTCAGCAAAGTATTATGCTATCTGGTATATTTGACTCTATTTGGGGAAAGTCATATTTTAAATTTCCAGCTCCAATATGTGACTCTGCTACAGGGATATTTTACTCCTGGACAGATGGGGCTACATAAAAAGTAATGAAATAGGATAGCATGTATGACACAAATTTTATAAGGGCAGATATTTTCCTAGCTATTGCCTCTCCACTGTTTCACACTATCTCAGAGGTCAGTACATGCTCTTACGTGGCTCTCTGGAAAGACCCATGAAGTAAGTGATGGGGCAGATGCGTAATATCGACCACATGTAGTTCAAGTAAGTCTGGACTGTAATTGCAAAAACTCCAAAGCACAGTTAAGTGAAAGGGTGCTGAAAACATATCAGCCACCTCTTCTATGAACAAGTTAATGGGCAAGTTAACTTGTAGAAGAATAATTTCCCTCTTATTCTCAACTCCTCTCCTTTGTCCAGGATCAAAATAGGAGCTGCTTCTGGAGCTCTCCAACAAATGGAACCAATTTGCAGTAAGAGGCCATCTATCTTGATGGCTTGAGTCAGTCGTCATCGTCCTTGGAGAATAGGCTACAGAGAAAAAGTTTTCAAGAAGGAAAAAGGGAATAAATATTGCCATTGTTAGCTTAGTCAGAAAGACTGACTGTCTGGGCACAGAAGAAAATGGAATTTTATAACATTCAATAAACCTGGAATCCATGGGCCAGATCCATGCATTATAAACAATTAACAGAAAACAGAATTCAAATTATGAAATCATAATTTCATTGGGAATTTTGACAGTTATTTAATAATTCATGGTATTATTTGGGCATTTATTTTACTCATGATTATGAATTCTGCTCTGAAATTCAGAGACTTGTAATAGAATGTACCAAACACAATGCATATTTATTTATTAACATTTAGAAATGAATATGTTTCTGTAATTTAATGTAAATGTGTAAATGTGTTAAGGTAATCATCACAAAATATCAGGAATTATTATTGAAGGCATTCTGGGCTACTTATATAATTATTCTCAATATTTAAAATGTTCTAACTTGGGATGTATGAATTATAGCTTCTTATTTTTATAAATACTTCATTTGGACATAATCCTACACAAAATGAAGACTTTTGTTTAGTGTCTATATCTGAATTGTGATAATTCTTGCATCTGATAGAAATGTATGCAGGAGATTAGAGGAAATGCTAACCAACTTATGGATGGCATTAGTGTTGGTGATAGTTGTGACTTATCTGTCAGCAAAGTATAAGACAAATGGATTATTTGTTGACATTTTGCTGAAAATCAATTCAGAACAAAGCCATATGCTCAGAGGAAAAAGCCAAACAAAATATCAGCTAATTATAGGACAATGATTTATAGGACTAGATCATGCCAGAACTTTTCAAAGTTTTTTATGGTGGGTTAAAGTGTTGAGGCTAGTTCCCAAGAGAATATAACCAGGGTTCTGGTCAACAGAACTTTAGCATCAAGAACAGCATCCATTTTTGGTAGGTTAGTTGCTTATGGTTCCCAGATTTTTAATGAAGTAATGGGTCACAAAAATTATGAGGACCTTTCTATGCCTAATATCTACCTGGGAAATAATTACAATATTCTACTATTTTTGGATTTATGAGATGAGAGTGGCAGCAACAGTGCTTCCCCAGTGGCATTTGTCTATTGTTCTTCTTCAGCTTTGGCCAGCAGTCCTGAGCCAGGCCATAGTCAATAGCACACCTGCTTTTATCCACTAATGTGAGCCCTGCTTTGTAAAGGGAGTTTGCTATGAACTCAGCATCCCAGTGCACCAAGAAACAGAACCTTAGTCAATGGAGAAACTACCATTAGCACAAAAATATGTCCCCTTCTTACTCTTTGGACCTTTCTACACTGTAGTGTAATTTATCTTTTTGTAGCCTGTGTTGCCCACTGATTTTACATCTCTCAAGAGCTAGCATGAAATCATCTATTTATGTGTGATGCCAACCACAGAGTCAGATATATAATGGGCAGGTAATAAACATTTATTGAATAAATTATTTGCTCTTAAATAAAACAACATGTATACTTTAAAATAAAATGATCAGTTCCACTGATCATTATTAAAGAGTTAAACATAAAATGTAAACTATAAAAGAATTAGAGAAAACTGAAATGAATATCTGAGAGTGAGGAAGTACATAATAAATAAAAAGTAAAGCAATATAGCAAAGAAAATGGTTAAAAATAGATATAAATTTGCTCTAGATGACAGCCAACGAAAATTGACAGTGGAATAAAAAATTGGTTGCCTCCTAGTCTGTGTTCTGCTAAGCTACTTTGAAAAAATGGTTTTACCACTATCGAATATTTTCAATCATGTGTTAAAAAGAACAATATTCATATAACTAATACTGTGTTTACACAGATAAATTAGTTTAATAAATTAAGGAAAACGACACATGAATTAGCAAAGTGAATTAACATGTATTTTAAAAGCTCATCAGCAAATAATTGATTTGACTGTATTTCTTGGAATTTAGTCAGTTAACCTGGTGTCCCTTAGGTATGATTCTGGAAACAAAGCACTGGGGAATTACATAGTGTTAAATATGTACAGTTAACTTCACAGTTATATAATAAATAATACTTCTATTTATCATAGCCTTTATTGATGAGGTTGTTTTACAAGTAGTATGCCATATGATATGGTTTGGGTGTGCCCCCTCTCGCATCTCAACTTGAATTTTATCTCCCAGAATTCCCACGTGTTGTGGGAGGGACCCAGTGGGAGGTAATTGAATCATGGGGGCCAGTCTTTCCCATGCTATTCTCGTGATGGTGAATAAGTCTCATGAGGTCTGATGGGTTTATCAGGGGTTACCACTTTTGTTTCCTCATTCTGTCTTGCCACCACCATGTAAGAAGGGCCTTTCACCCTCCACTATGATTGTGAGAATTTCCCCCCCACATGGAACTGTAAGTCCAATTAAACCTTTTTCTTTTGTAAATCGCCCAGTCTCAGGTATTTCTTTATCAGCAGTGTGAGAACGGACTAATACACCATACTAACCAAATAATTTATCTATGGTTAAGGACTCTAAGAAATAACCTAAAGGCAGTCATTTTCTCAAAAAGCCATATACTTTATTCTTACACCTATAATTTTTGCCATCTGATTCACCATCACAAAGATTTTTTGGGAATTATTGTCTAGTAAATTCAAAAGATTTGAAAATCTATGTATTTTCTATACATAAGGTGTATTTTCTATAGTCATACTGAAACAGACATACATAACAAATAATAAAACTAAATACTTGTTTAATAAGGATCTCAATATGTGCATATATTAATATTGGACACCTTTAAACATGAATTTGACCAATTTAGAATTCAAAACTAGCACTTGATCAAATTAGCTGGATAACGATTATTCATTACTTGCTATCAGAAAATAAAACCCTTAATTACAATAAAGCATATAACACACAATAAGACACACAACTTTGGTTTTATTCAAAGTCTCCTATGTTACAATACCAGTCTTATAGGCAGAAGTCATTAATTGATGAAAGCAATGCATAAAGCATAGGCAGACATAAAAAAATATCACCTTCCAAATTTGAGAAGCTTAATGCTACAGTTAATATCCTGATACTTGTAGAAAAATGAGTGAAGTACTTCCAAAATATTAAAGAATACTTTAAATAGAAAATGAATATTCTTTCCATAAATAACTGTGACTATTCAGCAATACAAGCCACATGATAACTTACTGAATTGTGACCTCTTCACACTCTACATTCTGGGTATGAAACTCTTTTCAGCTCTAGTCAAGCCCTTGTTTGCTATAACATTGATGATATTTCTTGATCAAAAGCCCTTTCACTGTAGTAATTTTTAAGGTAGAAATGAAACTATGATAATTCAGCCATTGACGTAGCCTCTTTCGTAATTTAGGATATCAGGAACATCTTCAGTAACAAATGCTAATGTTTAGGTAAATTTTTGTTGGGCTTTACCTTTTTTTTTTTTTTTTTTTTTTTGAGACGGAGTCTCACTCTGTCGCCCAGGCTGGAGTGCGGTGGCGTGATCTCCTCTCACTGCAAGCTCCGCGGCCTCCAGGGTTAACGCCATTCTCCTGCCTCAGCCTCCCTAGAAGCTGGGACTACAGGCGCCCGCCACCACGCCTGGCTAATTTTTTTGTATTTTCAGTAGAGATGGGGTTTCACCATGTTCACCAGGATGGTCTCGATTCCTGACCTCGTGATCTGCCTGCCTTGGCCTCCCAAAGTGCTGGGATTACAGGCGTGAGCCACCGTGCCCGGCCAGGCTTTACTTTTTTTTAAAGAGATGGGCTCTTGCTATGTTGCCCAGGTTAGTCTTGAACTCCTGGCCTCAGGTGATCCACCTTGTCTCACAAACTGCTGGGATTATAGATGTGAGCTTCCATGGCTGGCAGTTTGGATTTCTTGAGAGAGAATTCCTGACAGCTGTTATTCTCTAAGTTTTGTTTTGTTTGTTTGTTTTTTCATAGAATTCCAGTTTCCAGGTCAAAGGGAGCAACTCTGTATATGTCTATTAATGTTCTGATTCCAGCTCTTTAGAATGATATTAATCTCTCTGCCACAGATTCATGTATTTTTTAACCTACTTTAAAAATCAAGAACAAAAAGGATATAATGGCCCATTAGGAAACATCAAATTCTGATCATTTTGTTAATGTTCTCGCTAGTATGTGTTCTATAAAGTTGCTCACTTTTATAACTAAGATGTCAGTGTCATGGGTTAATGATCCACATAGCTTCTAATGTACAAATGTCATGAATCCATTACTAGAAAAGGCTAATGAAACACCCTAGCAGATAGATCAGAAATCTTGTGGGGATAAATTAACCCCTATCCTACACTACTATATACAGTCTTACAGGTTTAAAGAACATTTATTCACATATATTAACATATTTGATTCTCAAAACCATTCTCTAAAGTCAGGATGACATGTATTATCATTTTCATTTGTTTGTAGGGCCTGGCAGGAAAGCATGGTGTCTTGTGTATCATTGACTGAAAAGAGCTGTGGAAAGGCGTGTCTTCTTATTGGGAGGTTCATTGACTGTGCAGCTACAGGAGGGACACCATGGAAGTAGAAAAGGAGGAAGAGGATCTACACTTATTCAGTCAAAACAACCTTGAGTGATGTTCCATTTTTTAAATGAGGAATAAGTGTTTCAAGCAAATAGCAGTTCCATGGCAGGGATGGAAGGCATCTGCTCCAAGGATGCTGCCTTGCTCCCTGTTCTCTGAACACTCCTGTGCTAAGTGCCTTTATGTCATCTTCATAGCAGACAGGAAAGATTGTTGCAACCCTGCTCCTTTTATGCCCCATCCCTGCACAGCCTCGTGCCTCAGAACAGGTGACTCTACCCCAAGCTCCAGAGTGACCCAACTGTTGGTCTAAGGGTAAACCTATTATCCCATTAGGTGACTTCTTCAGGAATTGGCTTGAAATCCAACTCCCACCAGGCAGCAATTTAATTAAATCCACATCGAAGGCAGTGCCATAATTTCTTCTTGACATTGTCACAACGACGTAACAATGACAACAGCAAGTAACGTATTTGTAGCACTTACAGTGTGACAGACACAGTTTTTAGCACTTTATGTATCTCAACTTAATCCTCACAACACCCACGGGGTAGATAATATCATTATGCTGACCTTGCTGATGAGGAAACTGAGGTACTGAGATATGAACCTTGGAAATGACGCAGTCTTCCTGTTTCCAGTCCTGCACCAACACTGAAAGGCTGTCATTCTCAGTTACATTTGAATATATTTAAGGTCAGTAAGTTTAAATTGTTTGCTTTAATTGATAGCCCACAAGGAACAGAGAAGCTAAACCGATATGGTAAAACAGAGATATGGGAACTTAGGTTTTTTATGACATCATCACATTAGTCAACCTTGACACTGGCCCTATTTCTGGACTTCGTGATGTGCACTTGGTATGGTTTCAATTTGTCTCGCCACCCAAATCTCATGTTGAACTGTAATCTCCAATGTTGGAGGAGGGTCTTCATGGGAGGTTACTGGATCACGGGAGTGGACTTCCCTCTTGTTGTTCTTGTGATAGTAAGTTCTCATGAGATTTGGTTGTTTAGAAGTGTGTAGCACCTCCTACTTCTCTCTCTCTCCTCTGCTGCCATGTGACAATGTAACTAGTTCCCCATCACCTTTCACCATGTGAAAGTTTTCTGAGGCCTCCCCACCCATGCTACCTGTACAGCCTGCAGAACTGTGAGCTAATTCAACCTCTTTTCTTTAAAAATTACACAGTTTCAGGTCTTTATAGAAGTGCAAGAATGGACTAAATAAACAGCACTGTTAATAACCTTAATGTTGAAAGCATTTTGTGTCAGACTTTCTGATACTTGTAGCATAAAGTTTTGCAAGTGGTCCAAGCATTATATTTTAGCACAAGCTGCTTGTGTTTGAATTTTGGCGTTGTGATTTTTGGACCATCTTCTTCATTTATAAAAAAAGAATAATGGCACCTATTTCATACTTGTAGTGAGGCTCAAGTAGTATAATATACATGAAACACTTAAAACAGTGTCCTAAACATAGCTCGTATTCGTTAAATATTAACTGTTGTTAACATGATTATCTTATTCTTTTATGTTTTATATTAAGCCTTGGCATTTTTCTAATCTATAAAATGTGAAGAACAATAATGTACAGGGCTATTTTAAGGATTAAATGGAACAACCCATATAAAGTGTTTAGCAGATTTTCTGGCTTTTAGAGAGTGCTCAATAGGTATTAGCTACTTTATTTCCAAATAATTTTTAATTTTAATAAATAATATACATATGACGTAAAAGATCAAATAAATACAAAAATTTATAGCTAAGAAAAGCAGTCTTCTCTAATTTTTTTTTTTTTTTTTACTTTTTTTTTCAATGAAGTCCCCTCCACTTTTGAGTTAGGTACCCTAGCATGTTATTTTACTTTTTAAAAATATATACATTAAAAATAACGCTGTCATCCTTTATTTAAAGATTTATACTTCAATAAACTTATCTGAATATAAACCTTATACTTTTTAAAATAAATCAGAACCAATTACAGTCTTTGAAACTGTAACATAAAAAATGTCATACTCTTGGAATTGGTTTACTTCTGAAATGAAAAATGGAGAGGTATGGCAAATTATATTGCCTGCTGATCCATAAACTTGTATAGATCAAATATCCAATACAAAAATTAAATCTTCAATGTTACACCCTTAAGGAAATATTATACTATCTGGATAAATTGAATCTGATCTATCATACTCTAGTGGTTTTATGTAATTCTGGTTGGAAAAAATATTAATAAAAGCAACCTGTTTCTAACCAAATTCCAAATACATTACAATTAGCTTTATAGCTTCCTCAGAAACCTAATGAAGTTTATACAGAAGCAATAAACTAAAACTCCATTTGCATTATTAAATTTAGTAATAGAATGTGAGAGTCTATATATCAAAGTCATATTTAGTGACATATATAAACCATAGAAATGTTTACTTCAATCTGTTCTTGATTTGATAAATAATAAGTCTCAATACATAAAAATTTATTGGAGGGACATTTTTACTAATCGAATGATGTCAATGATGTCCAGTTTATAATAGACATGCTGTATAACAAAATGCAAACATTAATCTTGGTGTTTATTAGTGACATTGTGGTTGCTCAATAAGTGTTTGTTGGATAGGTAAGAACACAGGGATAGATAAAATGCTCACTCAAATTATTGTTAACATTTTGCAATATAGATTTTTTTTAAACTGATGAAGTTATCTATATGTTGATTACTGGAGGAGGAAAGACACATTTAATTTTATTAATTTGTTAAAGGCATAAATCTGTAGTATGTGCAAATGCGGTAGTTCTATGTTTTGGATGTGTTTAAAATATTCATTTATTCAAGCCTACAAATACCAGGTTAGTGTCTACTATGTGCAAGCTTTTGTCTATGCTATGAGAGTCAAAAATAAAAACCAAGAAGCTGACAGCTGACCCCAAGTGTATGCGCGCCCTGGTGGGAGCCCTGTACCACCCAGGATCTCCCTGCTCCTTACTCAGACATCAGGCGCAAGCAATCCCAAAAGGACTCATAGACCCTCTGAAGGAAGTAGACTGCTCCTGCAGGACCCAAGAGCCACCCCAAATACTGTGAGTGCCCCAACTCTGGAAACGGGAAAGGGAAACCCTCCTCTACCAAACACACACTCCCATCGGAGAAGCTGAAGGTCTGTTTGTGGGAGAAGTTTCCGACTTTACTTGGAGCTGAGTCAGTTGAGAGAGCCAAGCGAAATACAGGGGTAGAGGAAGCAGCAGAAAGGCCCTGGGAACTCGCTGGGACCCCAGCAGGCCATTCTTTCCTGGCACCACAGGGATCCGTCAGGAGGGTGGCCAAGAGAGCAGGGAGTTAAATTCCATAGGGAGAAGGAAATCTCTAGCTGAGTTTTGTAACAATTTGAATGGGGTGAGAAACCTCCTGGCCAGGGCTCAGGGGAGGGCACAAATCCAATGTGCACACTCCACAGGCTGGGAAAGAACCAATCCCTTTTCTTTCAAGGCTGGGAGATGGGCAGTCTGGGGCAAGTTTTCAAGCCCTCTGACTGGAAACAGACTCAGGGCTGTTGGCAGGGTGGTGCACGCTGGCAGTGAGACCAGCTCTTCGATTTGTGTCGGAGCTGGATGAGGCCTGCGATTGCTGGCTTTCCCCCACTTCCCTGATAACCTGCATGAGTCAGTTGAGGCAGCCATAATCCTCCTAGGTACACAACTTCAGTGCCCTGTGAATCTTACCCCCATCCCCAACAGCATCCACAGCAAGACCTGCCCAAGGACAATCTGAGCTCAGACACGCCTAGCCCTGCCCCCACCCGATGGTCCTTCCCTACCCACCCTGATACCAGAAGAAAAAGGGCATACAATCTTGGGAGTTCTAGGGCCCCACCTACTGCCAGTTCCTACCCATACTATTACAGCTGATACTCTCTGGAAAGTGCCACCTCCTGGCAGGAGGCCAACCAGCACAAAAATAGAGCATTAAACCACCAAAATTAAGAACGCTCACAGAGTCCACTGAACCTCCCACCACCTCCACCAGAACAGGCACTGGTGTCCACAACTGAGAGACCCGTAGACAGTTCACATCACAAGACTTTGTGCAGACCACCCCCAGTACCAGACCAGAGCTGGGTAGACTTGCTGGGTAGCTAGGCCCAGAAGAGAGACAACAATACTGCATTTTAGCTCACAGGAAGCCACATCCATGAGAAAAGGGGAAGAGTACTTCATCAAGGGAACACCCCATGGAACAAAATAATCTGAACAACAGCCTTCAGCCCTAGACCTTTCCTCTTACAGAGCCTACCTAAATGAGAAGGTACCAGAAAACCAACCCTGGTAATATGAAAAACAAGGCTCTTCAACACTCCCAAAAAATCACAGTAGTTCAGCAGCAATTGATCCAAACCAAGAAGAAATTCATGATTTAACGGAAAAAGAATTCAGGAGGTTAGTTACTAAGCAGGGAGGGACCAGAGAAAAGTGAAGCCCAATGCAAGGAAATCCAAAAAATGATGTCTTCATTATTGTTATTCACAATAAACAATTCAGGAAACTTTGGACACACTTTTAGAATTGCAAAATGCTCTGGAAACTCTCAGCAATAGAATTCAACAAGTAGAAGAAAGAAATTCAGAGCTCAAAGACAAAGTCTTCCAATTAACCCAATCCAATAAATACAGAGAAAGAAAAATAAGAATATATGAACAAAACCTCCAAGGAGTCTAGGATTATGTTAAATGATCAAACCTAAGAATAATTGGTGTTCTGAGGAAAAAGAGAATTCTAAAAGCTTGGAAAACATATTCGGGGGAATAATTGAGGAAAACTTCCCCGACCTTTCTGGAGACCTAGATATCCACATACAAGAAGCACAAAGAACACTTGGGAAATTCATCACAAAAAGATCATCACCTAGCACACTGTCATCAGGTTATCCAAATTTGAGATAAAGGAAAGAATCTTAAGAGCGCTTAGACACAAGCACCAAGTAACCTATAAAGGAAAACCTATCAGATTAACTGCAGATTTCTCAGCAGAAACCCTGCAAACTAGAAGAGGTGGGGGGTCTATCTTCAGCCTTCTCAAACAAAACAATTATCAGCCAAGAATTTTTTATCCAGCAAAACTAAACATCCTATATAAAGGAAAGATACAGTCTTTTCAAACAAACAAATGCTGAGAGAATTTGCCGTTACTAAGTCACCACTACAAGAACTGCTAGAAGGAGTTTTAAATCTTGAAACAAATCTAGGAAACAAATTAAAACAGAATCTCTTTAAAGCATAAATCACACAGGACCTATCAAAAAAAAATACAAGTTAAAAAACAAAAACAAAAAACACAAAAAACCAAAGTATACAGGCAATGAACAGCATGATGAATACAATGGTACCTCATAATTTAATACTAACATTGAATGTAAATGTCCTAAATGCTCTACTGAAAAGATACAGAACCACAGAATGGATAAGAACTCACCAACCAACTATCTGGTGCCTTTGGGAGACTCACCTAACACATAAGGACTCTCACAAATTTAAAGTAAAGGGGTAGAAAAAGGCATTTCATGCAAATGGACACCAAAAGCAAGCAAGGGTAGCTATTCTTATATTAGGTAAAATAAACTTTAAAGCAATAGCAGTTAAAAGAGACAAAGAGGGACATTATATAATGGTAAATGGCTTTGTCCAACAGGAAAATATCACCACCCTAAATATATATGCAGCTAATACTGCAGCTCTCAAATTTGTAAAACAATTGCTAATAGACCGAAGAAATGAGATAGACAGCAACAAATAATAGTAGGGGATTTCAATACTCCACTGACAGCACTAGACAGATCATCAAGAAAGTCACCAAAAAAATAATGATTTAAACTATACCTTGGAACAAATGGACTTAACAGATATATAGAGAAGATTTCATTCAACAACCACAGAATACACATTCCATTCAACAGCACATGGAACATTCTCCAAGATAGACCATATAATAGGCCATAAAATGCGCTTCAATAAATTTAAGAAAATGGAAATTATAACAAGCACTCTCTCAGACCACAGTGGAATAAAACTGGAAATCAACTCCAAGAGGACCTCTAAAACCATGCAAATACATGGAAATTTAGTAACCTGATCCTGAATGAGGTTTGGGTCAAAAACAAAATCAAGATAGAAATATAAAAATTCTTCAAACTGAACAACAACAACACAAGCTATCAAAACCGCTGGGATACAGCAAAGGTGGTGTTAAGAGGAAAGTTCATAGCCCTAAATGCCTACATCAAAAAGAATGAAAGAGCACAAACTGGCATTCTAAGGTCACAAATTAAGGCACTAGAGAAACAAGAACAAACCAAATCCAAACCCAGCAGAAGAAAGGAAATAACCAAGATAAGAGCAGAACTAAATGAAATTGAAACAAAAAATAAATACAAAAGATAAATGAAATAAAAAGTTGGTTCTTTGAAAAAATAAATAAAATTGAGAGACCATTAGCAAGGTAAACCAAGAAAAGAAGAGAGAAAATCCAAATAACATCACTAAGAAACAAAACAGTGGATATTACAACTGACACCACTGAAATCCAAAAGGCAATCCAAGGCTACTGTGAACACTTTTACACACATAAACTAGAAAACCTAGAAGAGATGGATACATTCCTGGAAAAATACAACCCTCCTAGCTTAAATCAGGAAGAATTAGGTACCCTGAATGGACCAGTAACAAGCAGTGAGATTGAAATGGTAATTAAAAAATTACCAGCAAAGGAAAGTCCAGGACTAGATGGATTCACAGGTTAATTCTACCAGATATTCAAACAAGAATTGATACCAATCCTTTCGACACTATTCCACAAAATGAAGAAAGAAGGAATCCTTCCTAATTCATTCTGTGAAGCCAGGATCACCCTTATACTGAATCTAGTAGAGGAGATAACCAGAAAAGAAAACTACAGACTGGTATCCTTGAAGAACATGATGCTGAAATCCTTAACAAAACACTAGCTAACTGAATCCAACAACATATCAAAAAGATAATCCATCATGTTCAAGTGGGTTTCACACCAGGGATACAGGGATGGTTTAACACACACAAGTCAATAAATATGATACACCATATAAACAGAATTGAAAATAAAAATCATGTGATATCTCAGTAGATGCAGAAAAAGCATTTGACATAAATCAGCATCACTTTATGATTATAACTCTCATCAAAATCTGCATACAAGGGACATACCTTAATGTAATAAAAGCTATCTATGACAAACCCGCAGCCAACATAATACTGAATGGGAAACAGTTGAAAGCATTCCCTCTGGGAACTGGAACAAGACAAGGATGCCCACTCTCACCACTCCTCTTCAACACAGTACTGGAAGTCCTAGCCAGAGCAATCAGAGAAGAGAAAGAAATAAAAGGCATCCAAATTGGTAAAGAGGAAGTCAAACTGTCATTGTTCGCTGAGGATATGCTCATTTACCTTGAAAACCCTAAGGACTCCTCCAGCAAGCTCCTAGAACTGATAAAAGAATTCAGCGTAGTTTCCGGATACAAGATCAGTAGCTCTTCCATACACCAATCAGCAGCTCTTCTATACACCAATAGCGACGAACTGGAGAATCAAATCAAGAACTCAACCCTTTTACAAAATAAAATAATTAGAAATATACCTAACCAAGGGATCAAAGGACTTCTATGAGGAAAATTACAAAACACTGCTGAAAGAAATCATAGACAACATAAACAAATGGAAACACATCCCATGCTCATGGATGGGTAGAATCAATACTGTGAAAGTGGCCATACTGACAAAAGCAATATACAAATTCAATGCAATTGCCATCGAAATACCACATCATTCCTCACAGAATTAGAAAAAAATAATTGTAAACTTCATATGGAACCAAAAAAGAGTGCACATAGCCAAAGTAAGACTAATCAAAAAGAATAAATCTGGAAGCATCACACTACCTGATTTCAAACTGTATTATAAGGCCATAGTTACCAAAACAGTGCAGTGCCAGTATAAAAATAGGCACATAGACCAATGGAACCGAATAGACAACCCAGAAATAAACCCAAACACGTACAGCCAACTGGTCTTTGACAAAACAAATAAAAATGTACAGTGGGGAAAAGACACCCTTTTCAACAAACGGTGCTCCAATAACGGGCTAGCCACATGTATACAAATAAACCTGGATCCTCATCTCTCAGCTTACACAAAAATCAACTCAAGCTGGATTAAGGACTTAAACCAAAGACGTGAAACTATAAAAATTCTAGGAGATAACATTGGAAAAATCTTTCTAGACATTGGTTTTGGCAAGGATTTCATGATGAAGAACCCAAAAACAAATGCATCAAAAACAAAGATAAATAGCTGGGATTTAATTAAACTAAAGAACTTTTGCACATCAAAAGGAACAGTCGGCAGAGTAAATAGAAAACCCAAAGAGTGGGAGAAAATCTTCACAATCTATACATCTGAAAAAGGACCGATATCCAGAATCTACAATGAACTCAAACAAATCAGTAAGAAAAAAACAAACAATCCCATCAAAAAATGGGCTAAGGAGATGGATAGACAATTCTCAAAAGACATACAAGTGGCCAACAAACATATGAAAAAATGCTCAACATCACTAATGATCAGGGAAATGCAAATCAAAACCACAGTGTGATACCACCTTACTCCTGCAAGAAAGGCCATAATCAAAAAATAAAAAACCAGTAGATGTTGGTGTGAGTGGGGTGAACAGGAAACACTGCTACACTGCTGGTGGGAATGTAAACTAGTACACCCACTATGGAAAACAGTGTGGAGATTCCTTAAATAACTAAAAGAAGAACTACCATTTTATTGAGCAATCCCACATTGCTGGGTATCTACCCAGAGGAAAAGAAGTCATTATTTGAAAAAGATACTTGCACACACATATTTATAGCAGCACAATTCACAATTGCAAAATTGTGGATCCAACCCAAATGCCCATCAATCAATGATTGGAAAAGAGACTGTGAGGTGTATACACACACACACACACACACACACACACACATATATATATATACCCCGCACCATTTTAATACATTAAAAATTGGGATTCTCCAATACAATACTCACACAGGTCAACGTACAATGTAGCTCAGAGCTGAGAAGTCTCATGATGTGTTTATCAGGAGCAATCAGGCTTTAAATCCCTTACTTATAGGAATGCACATAAAGTCAAATAAATTATATATATATATATATATATATATATATATATATATATATGATGCAATACTATGCAGCCATAAAAAGGAATGAATTAACAGCATTTGCAGTGACCTGGATGAGATTGGAGACTATTATTCTAAGTGAAGTAAGTCAGGAATGGACAACCAAATGTCATATGTTCTCACTGATATGTGGAAGATAAGCTATGAGGATGCAAAGGCATAAGAATGATACAATGAACTTTGGGGATTTGGGAGGAAGAGTAGGAGGGGAGCAAGGGATGACAGACTACAAATATGGTACAGCGTATACTGCTTGAGTGACAAGTGCACTAAAATCTCAGAAATCACCATTAAAGAACTTACTCATATAACCAAATACCACCTGTATCCCAATAACTTATGGAAAAATAAAAACAATAAATAAATAAATAACAGTTAAAACCATGCCATTTTAGTCTTTCATTAAAGTAGCATATTGGGAACATACTTATGAAAATGATAGCAAAGGGGTGTATATTCTTAAAGATATAACCCACAAGGATGGGGAAATCAGGAGTGGTAAAGGGCACAGTTTTGGAAGCTATAAACAAATGAATGGGAACTGCCATCAGTAGGGAAGAGTAGAGACAAACACAATTTACACTTGCAGAATCATTGAAAGTATCCATTACTTTTAGAACGAAGATGAAGGGAGTGGTTCTGAACTCTGGCAGCTTAGGTAGAATATGTCTGAGAACCAAATATATATCTGATGTCTCACTGCTTCATGTCCCTCCTCCCCTAAAAATCTGGAGATGTATTCACTAGAGAGCAAAAATAAGATCTTAAACTAGGGAATGCTATACACAGTTGTGTGTATGTACCATACTGACAACCTGGGTATTCATCATCAGATGCATACTGAATATTGAATGCAAACACCCCCAGCTCTTTCTTCTACTTGGATCTGACTTCTAGATACCTTCCTGTAGATAGAAATTCTCAGCTCTGAGCTACATTGTACGTTGACCTGTGTAAGTATTTTATTGGAGAATCCCAATTGTTTTTGTCTTTATCTTTTCTGCTGTAGAGTGGATCAAATTACCTGGGAAAAAACCTAACAAATAGAAAGTAGAAAAGTTAAGAAATAGAAGAACAGTCCAGCATACCCAATGTTTGAGTGATAATAAATTCCCATCAAAAGGCGAAGGACACAAAATATGGAAGGGAAAAGATTATCAATAAATAATTTAAGAAAAGTCTCCAAAAAAAAAAAGTCATGAATTTCCAGAGAGGACTGGCTAAATGTCCAGCATGAGATGTCTTGCCTGTAAAGAGCCCCGCTTCCCCAAAATGTGTCATCTGTTGTCTCTAAAGGGCTCTCGTAATCCCTGAAATCAAACTAGGTCTCTGTCCAGTTGGTCTTCTCCTCACTAAACTCAGTTCCTACAGATATAAAAGACTAAACTCTGAAATTCTTAGTGATAATTTAGTTGAAAAATAATGAAGCAGTATAAAGTGAAAGAGAAATTTGTTCATAATCTCACATTTATGCAACTTTTTAGAACATTCATATCCATATGAAAATATGGCATACCTTCAGAACTATCAACTTTTAAAACAAAGATGTTTTATGGTTCTGAGTTGTGCCAGGTATTGTCAGTAAAAAATGGGAGATTCTTAAAGCCTTTCATTCCATTTGACCAAATTATTGTTCTCAGCAACAAATGAGCCATTCAATAAGTTCTTAAGGACTTCCAGACACTTTGGCGTTGGATTTAAAGTAAAACCCTTCCTAAAGAAAACACAAATATGTAGCAAGGATAATCACTGTTTAGCTTCTTAGATTCCTTCTATTAATCATTTGTTCACTCAACAATTATTTGATTATTACCTAATTTTGCAAGTTATGCTGTAGCTGCCAACACTACCAAGAAAGAAAAGGGAATTCTTGGCCAAGATGGTAGTTGGACACATATGCTATGGTTCTTTCCTCAAATGTCATTGAAATGTAAATAAGAGTTTTAAGAAAAGTTTATAAGCTTGCAAAAAGGAATCCTGACTTTTTGTTCCAGGTGAAAATCTCGAAGACTCTCTTTGGGATATCTGATCAGCTGGAGAGCCAAGCCAAATCTGCCACCTTACTATGAAGGAGGCTGGCAGTAAGACTCACAGCATGTGTTAAGAGCATTAGAGCAATTCCTATCCCAACTTTTACATATGAGCTTACAACCAAGAATTGTCAGACATTTGAGTAAAGTCACTAAAATGGGGAACAGAGACCACAACAAAGAGGAAGAAATATACAAAGTACTTGAAAGAAACAGACACCCTAATGATGAAGATAGCTCTCCTTCTCTAGAAAAAAGGACTATTGTTCATATCTGCAGAAAGCCAAGATAAAATGTTATAACTATGGAGCAGAATTAAAATAATATAAAAAGGGAAATTTTAGGCAGAAAAAAATGATCTTTTAGGCATGAAACATGAAACTAAAATCTCATTTAGAAAGTTTAGAAAATACAGTTAAAAAATCTTCTAGAAGATACATTTTTTAAAGATGAAAATAAGAAAGAAAATATAAGAAAATTAAACATTCAACCAGGGAAGATGGGTAACCAAATATGGATGTTCCCGAAATAGAGAAAAGAGAAAGGGAACTGAATGAGCAATAAAATAATTTGAGGCCATTTCTCAAAAGAATTGTCATGAGTTGCCATATTGAAAGAGTCTATGGAGTAACCAGCACAGTGGATGAAAACTGACCAATATCAAATCAAATCATCCAGAAATTTTAGAGTATGTGAACAGAGAGCAAATGCTTCAAGATTTTGAAGAATGTGCAGCCCCTCGGTTGGGAGAGAAGGCTGGGAAATGTCTGTATTTCCCTCTGGCTCATTGCCAAATGATGGAGTCCTAGCACAATTCAAGGGTAACCAGTCATAAACAAAAGATTGGGATATAAATTGGCTTTTACTTTTTCACCAGGGATATTGGGTGCTAAAGAATATAGAAAGAATATAATGAAAAAATGATGTTACACCCAGCGTTTTACACCTACACAAATAATAGATCAAGTGTGAAGCTTAAATAAAAATACATTGAACATAAAAGGCTCAACAAATGTACTTCCTGTGCACACCAAGATGTGCACCACTAAATGAGAGAGAAAACCGAGAGAGGGAGACATGAATTACAGAAGGAGGATATTAAGCACAGAGGGGAAGCAAAGGAAATCACCAGGATGTTTCCACAGGGAGATCTCTGAATGAGAGCTGGGCACATCACTTAACAAATCCAGATTGTATTACCTCAAAAGATTTTAGGAGAGAGTTCTCAAGAAATGAAATTGGGAATTAATTTCTAAGGAACTAGTAATTAAATTGGAAAAAAATTGGTTAAATTGCTGAAATATCTAAATGTTTTGAGATTTTTTAAGACTATTTGTGGGGAGTTGGGGAATAATTTAATGGTACATACAAGGAAAATATGTAGAAGCCTATCTTTAATAATTATCTTGCTAAAATGTTCTGTTGATCTTAAAGATCTAAATTAGATAACAATATTATTAAAACAAAAATGAGAATTTGCTTCAGAGACTATCTAGTGAAAGATGACCAAAAACAGTGAATGTCATAAGATTAAGCAATGCTATTACTTAGCTAACTGTGGTTTTAGGTAATATATTTTTAATATATTAAAGTAACGAATGTATGTACTGTTAACAGGGTAGAGGTAATTAAATTTATTAGTGATAATATGGAATATTTCTCTTTCCCAACTCCCACCCATAATGAGCTCTTTTGGAATATATTACTCTAATAGTGCTCATTTCCATGATGCTACAGAATGAAAGGAATGACATATTGGTGTAAATGGAGGCAATCATTAATGCTGACAATTTGATTCAGTGCAGCATAATTCCCTGTGGGTTTTATTTTTAATTCTTCTATTATTATATGACTTCATTGACGTTTACATTGACATGTTGTATATGTGGTCAAAATATTTCTACAGAAGGAATCTTAAGTTTAATCTAGGAATCCAAGTGAAATCAAACAAAGTTTCCTAGAACAAAGTGCTGGATAATAGATCTTAAATATTTCTAAGTAGGTTGTACAACAAGAGAACTATTTGAGATAAAAATAAAATCAAGCCATCTAGAATTTTTCAAAAATAGATCTGTGAGTAAGGATAGCCTGTTTGTGACATAATTTACAAGAGTGGTTAAAACATGATGCTAGTCTCCAGCCTCTAAATGTCTAAATGGGGCCTTTGACCCCATCTCAGTTTCTCAAACATTATAACTGTGTATTCTCCTGTCTTAAACTGGATACTTTCTAAGTGGAATGATACCAAAAATATTGGTTTAGAAGTTGTATATTTATGTCAAATATAATACACAGCTGACATACTCAAATTCTTCGAATGAGCCTATGCCGCTATAGAAGAATTGAGAATTACAGAGATTTATTGGATACTATATATTTACCCAACTTTGAACATCTTTTGGTTGCAGTTCAAGTGTGAAGACACTGTGGGAACCAGATATGAGGACGAGAGGATAAAGAACTAAATCAAGCCACGAAGGAGGGAAACGATATGTAACGCGCACACAAGCTCAGGTGGCTACTGTTAGCCTCTGGGGAGCCCTAGCGCAATTCGAGGAAAAAGACGCCCCCAGTGGACAGATTCCGCACTGCACATTCTGAGTATATGGGGTCAAGTAGAGCGCAGGTGGACTTCAGCCTCGGGAGTTCGTGCTGTGGAATTGCAGCAGAAATGTCAGTTCCAAATGGCCATGCAAGAGAGGCTTCAAGGCAGATGTGAAATTTGGGATTTTGAAGAATGTGCAGCTCCTCGGTTGGGACAGAAGGCTGGGAAATATTGTTTGTTATTCCCTCTGGCTCATTGCCAAGTGATGGAAACAGATTCCAGAGACCCCTTCTGAAGAGAGCTAATTTGAATAGCTGAGGTGATTGTAACCTTCACATCACTTTTTTTTTCACATATAATTTGGTTGCATAGCACTCTAGTGACCCCATTTACTCAACACTGAAAATAGGATTTTACTTTACTTTCAACATAAAGTGAGCGCAGGAGGGATCGTAAGGCACCGACCTGAGAGGATACTTCCTTGCTTGGTGTTTCACCGCCCACCACGTCTTTCGGCTGTCTGGTCATTTTAAGGACCCCTTGTGCTCTCACAACGAATAACACTTGTAATGACTGAATCTGAAATTTTTCTAATTGAGAGTTACAAAGCGTGACTAAAGCCCACGTGGTCACAGTAAACTGTTGGATACAGGCTGTGCATTTTTGACAAATGGCTGGTCATGTGTAGTAAGGAGGCAACATCAGATGCTACACCAAACTGAGACTCCACTGGTCTGCTGCCATGTTTTAAAATGCCCAGATGGCCAAGTCCTAACATCTGTTGCATTATAGTGGCATTATGATTAAATTGAGAGAAAAGATTCTGGGTCCAAAAAGTGGTTCTAGCACAGTGATAAAATCCCTAAGCAACAAACAGGGATTAATAAAAGGTAAATCTGGCTGGATTTAATGCTGACCTTCAAAAAAATAATTTACTTTTCAGCAACCACAGATGGGTTTATAAGAGAAAAGACTAGCTATGCATAATTTTACAGCTAAGATAAAGGATCAAAATGCAAACATAATATTTAGAAATAATTTGTTTCTGGCCAAGAGCACCATGAAGCAGTTAAGGTACATAAACTAAATGGATGGAAGACAATAGTATAAAAATACAATATTTTTCAGTTTAGAAAATATGGTCTGATGATGATTTATTTTGCATAAAACAGAGAAATTCTAGCTTCCTCAAACTATGTTTGTTGAAGAAATAGCTAACTAGACAATATAAAACAGTTAATTATCATTTTAAAATGGGTTTCTAAGATAAATTTCTCTTTTTTTAACTGAGTAAATACAGCTTTGCTGCAGATCATGTATTTAAGCTTTTTATATAGAACCTACTTTTGCATCTCCATTTTCTTTGCCACAGGTGGTGATTAATAGGTGATTCAAGGTTTAAATAATACATGTCTGCCAAATTGACCATAGTTATTGAATTAGGGGATGAATAGAAAAAGAGATTATATTTCTGGGAGTTTGCACTGCATTTCATAGTTCATAAGACACTTCCACATTTGAATGAAATTATCCTGAGGCAATTCTGGAAAATATTATTTCTCCATTTTTTAGCTAAGGACATTGCAATGCGGAGAGTTGTAACAACCTGACTGCAAGCACCAATGTTTAAGCACAAGATGTGGAATATGCTTGGTCTTCAGGTTCTTTGCTTCTTTATTTTACCCTGCGTAGCTTCTCTGAATTGTCGAGTACATTTGAACCTCCAAAATTGTCTGAGAGATTTCTTCCTACTCTTTACATTTTTCCAAGTTGACTATTTTTACATCTTAGAGACATAACCTAAAGTACCTAAAGTCATTCCGAATTTTAAAATCACCATCAAGCAACTATTTATTTATTTTTTTTTTGAGACAGGGTTTTGCTCTATTGCCCAGACTGGAGTGCAGTGGTGCAATTATAGTTCACTGCAGCCTTGAACTCCTGGGGTCTACTGCCTACTTTAGCTTACCCAGTAGCTGGGATTACAGGCGTGTGCTATCACACCCAGCTAGATTTTAAAAAGAAATTTTTTAGAGATAGAGTCTCACTGCATTGCTCAGGCTAGTCTTCAACTCCTGGCCTCAAGTGATCCTCCTGCCGTGGCCTCCCAAGCAATTAAATATACAAATTTTCTTTAAAGTTCTTGCTCTTAAAACACTAGATTCTAAGTAATAATTCATTGGTTACTTATTTTTTCATTCTGCATAGTAGAAAAGTTTTAATAACATAAAATACTATGACTTTACCCTTCTGTGGAATTCCACTACAGACTACAGTTCAAGACTAATCATAACTCCAGGAATGTTAATAACAGCCAAGCAAGTTTAAATATCTTCCTATAACACAACCAAAAGATAGGACAAGCATGAATAAACCATGGAAAGGCCTTTGAAGATCTTAGGTTCAACTAAGAGACCTCTTCTTTTCTCTCTCCTCCTCACTGCCAAATGATAGAAAAGTAGGTGGAAGAGAAGCAGATATTTAGAAGCATTCAATATGCAAGGTTGCCCAGTTAGCTACAGAAGCAATCATTTAATCAGATTTTCACAATATCAAAAGCAGTTTATTTCATTAGCACTAATTCCATTTTGAAGGGCAATGCCATTTAAAGACATTTTTAATTGGTCATCATTCAAAGTTTAATATAGATTCTCAATGTAATTGATTTAGAATTAAAAGTATAATTACAGAGAAATCTAGCAGTGTGCTTTATAATAATGCAGCATATCATACTAATTTCCTTGAACTTGTTTGACCTTTTATGAACAGCTTTTGTGTAGCTACATCAAATTAATTTCCTAGTTTTCAAAAAGTAGGAAGAAAAATTATGCAAACTATTGATATGAATCTTGAAAGAGATTTTAGAATAAATTATTAAGAGATAATGTGTAAATATCCCAAGGAAGGTCACAAGAAAGCCAGTGTGTTTCTAATGACAACAGCATATCTGAATTTAATTTTATTATAGGGTTAGCAGATGAAGAATCTGAAGAAAGAATTGTCCAGGACTCATTCTTAAATTGGGTAAATCTTAAATTGTTCTTATTTTTAATATAGAAAAATATGAAATTTCAAAAACAGATAAGTAGCTCGATCGCTACCTCAATAGTGCTTATTAGCGCCTTGATGTCAATCACAAGAGAGGTTTCTAGTAGATTGTTGCATGGTTCTGTCCCTGCTATTATCCTTTTCAGCATTTTCCCAATTACTTACATTTCTTAAATAAAGAAATAACATACTCTCCCAAATTTGTAGTTGAAATTAACTTTATGATTCATGAATATGCTGAATCAAAATTGCACTGACATGATGTGGCCACCAGCTAAAATCTACAAAAATTGTTATTTCGTTGGAAAAGAATGAGGTCCTACGCTTGGTTGTACACAGTGAAGTATATGTAGCGTAATTCTGAGGATCTAAATTTGGTAAGAACTCCGTGGGAGTTATTAACATAGTCTCAAAACCACGATCTTAGGGTGACTCATAAAAGCAAAATATCTAGAGCAAGTGAGAGGATGTGTGTGCTCTCCTTTGTGTTACAGGGACCACAGCTGAAGTTTTTGTCCATTTCTGGCAGCCAATCTGCAAGAGGAGCTGGAGTAGGGGACTCAGATGACAGAGGAACTTGAACTTCTGTTCTATGTGGGACAGTTCAAAGTCTACCATGCTTCGCACATACTAAGCACTGGGTGGGACGTGACAACTCTCTTCAAGTATTTGAAGGTCTGTTATGTGGAAGTCAGGTTTAAGAAAAGTACTTGAACATTTTCTTCTCATGGCATTCATTACTCTAAAATGATGCTTATTCCATTGATGCTGTTTGTAAATAGTGGGAACTTATTCTCCCCATTTTTACTTTGTCCTTTATATCTTTTTTTTCTATTTCCCAGTTTGTACTGATTTAATCTGTTACTTTTAGATTGAATTTATGATTACATTATTTTATTACATTATATTTTCTCTTTCAATAATTGTTTTTGAAATGTGTATTATATTTTAAAAAGTTAACAAAGTGAACAAGATTTAATTCTATATTTTATTGGTATTGATATTCAGCCTTAATTATTTCATACTTTGCCTTTTCAAATTATTTTGAGTTATCTTTCAAATTGCTAGAGTATATCTTTGAGTAATTTTTCAGGAATGGCAACTTTTGGCTCCTCTGACTATAAAATATACTTATATAGAAATTACATCTTTTGCAAAATAAAAGGTACCTACTAGTCACTTGTAATCATTGCTTATCTTAGTTAATGAGTATTAATTCATTTGTACAAAACATATTATTAGGAACTTAATACATGACAGGCAGCATTTTGAAATTAGTCAACAAGCATCAACTAAAATAGACAAAGATCCTTGCCCATCAAGAGCATATGTTCTAGAAGTTGGGAGATTCTAGAGGTTGGGGGAGGGGAGAGACAATAAAACCAAACATAAGTAAGCAAGTTATGAAGAATGTGAGGAAGTAAAAATTATTATGTAAAAAGAAGAATTCATTAGAGGTAGAAGAAGTTTGAAATTTTAATTAGTGGGTAATGAGGATAGTCTCATTGAGAAAGTAACACTTGAGAAAAAACTTGAAGAAGGGGAAGCAGAAAGTCATAGGGATAACTCATGGAAGAGAATCCCAGGCTGAGGAAACAGCACATGCAAAGGCCCTGAGGCAGGAGTGTTCCCAGCAGAGGGACCACAAGGCAGCCAGTATGGCTGGGAAAGAGTAGGCAAATATTAGGACAGAGGATGAGGCTAGGGAGGTAGTGGGGAGGTAGGGAAGAGATGGCTCTGTAGATCACGTAAGGCTCTATTGGCTATTGAAAGGACTTGGCTCTTCCTCCAAGCGAAATGGCGAGCCATGCAGAGTGTTGAGCAGGGGCTGCCATGGTCTGACCTATGTTTGTAAAGGATTACTCTGGCTAGAGTTTTGAAAATAAACTGTAGAGAGGCAAGCATGAAAAGATTCAGCTCAAGTCTCTTCCTTTTATTCCCTGTGAAAAGAAAGCAATTTAACAGTGTCATTTTACATTTATGTATGTATTTTTGGGTCTTATTAGGAAAAAATGTAACAGAGCATATCAAAGAGAAATCATTGAATTCTATGACTAGAGGAAATCTTGATAAATAATTTATTCACCTTGCTTCAATCAGATAGTATCCCCACAAACTAGTCCAGACATATATGAATCTGCTTTATGTTAGAACACTTCTAGTAAAAGAAATTTCACAGTTTCTTATAATCCACACTCCATAATCTCACAAATGTCTCTTAGAAGTATCTTCCTTACCTCAGATTAGAATTATTAGAATTATTCATTCTGTAAATTACAATTTATTGTTTCTTTTTTTAAAAAATGGGAACTTAAAGCAAAGAGAACTAAACATAGAATCAAAAATGCAGAATTCCAATCACATTGGTTTCTAATCATACAGTGTAACCTTTGTCAAATGACTTTGTCTTTATGTATAAATTACATAACAGATGCAGACTTTCCTTTAGCTCCTAGGAGGGAATGAACTCTTCAAGTCCGGGATATAATTAGAATCATTGTTGGTACTATTCTCTTCTCATTAGAAATGGAGAATTAATCCAATCCTTACTAGGATTTTAACTCAGCAAGATGGTGCATGTTGCCTATAGATATGAAATCTTCAAGGGGCATTAAGTCATTAATTCTGAGTCCAGGGAAAAAACACTCCCAATTCACCAAAATCTTTTAATCCAGATTTAGATTCATTCTTACTCCATTACAATGAATGACCTGTAAGGAAAAAATCCTGACAATAATTTGAAAGTTTAACAGAACAGTTCAGTGTAGTCAACATAGATTCCCTTGAAAAATATACTTCAGATGCTGAAATACAGTGATATCTGACTGAGTGAAAATTAACAGAGGCCAATAAAAATTAAAAATCAAAAGCTCAGTTTCCCAGTATAAACAAACATTGTATATTTGTGTATATAAAAATTTGTATATTTATTTTTGTGTTTTTATATATACAGAAATAAGTGTACTATATGTGTGTGCATATATATAAAATAGGTGTTTCTTTAAAAAAAATTTCTTCATTTGGAACCATTCATTTTAAGGTGCAGGAGATTGAACAACCCCTTGAATTTTAAAAATTCTACTATTGCATGGTCTCCAATGTGAGAGAAGAGCAAATGGCAGAGATTACAGCTTTGACCATGACTACCCTCAGTGCTCTTAGACATACGTCACGCAGTCGACAATTCTCAGCCTTCACTCTCCCCTGAGTTCTACTTTCAAAACTGAGGAGAGTACAAAAAAGCAACACGTCAGCAATAGCTAGCATTGTGCACAGCATAGAATCCATGTTTATCATTCCCACAACTGAGTTATTCAGCTTCCCTCTTTCTTTCCCAAGCCTTGTTATTAAAATCATTCATTCTTGGCTCTGGCCTCAATTTTGGATTTATTGTCAATTACTCCTTCTGCCCTTTCAAACCCTTGCTGAGTATTGCAGATTCTGTTTTCAGAGATAACAAATACTATTCCTTGCTCCATATGCACTGACAATTTTCTGCCTCATTATTATTTTTACCTCATTATTATTATCACCAGTCAGGATTTTCTCAATACCCGCTTAACCAATCCCGTGCACGTGACTTTCCCTCTGATTCACTTTCCATGCTGTTCCTATACTTACTTTCTTAAAGCTTTGCTTCCATAATTCATTCATCTAATGTCACTAAACCATTGCCTGATGTCATGTACTGTGTTAGGTGTGGGTGATGAGAAAGTAAATAAGACTTGGTCCTTTCACCTGTATAAATTGCAATTAAGTTTGGCACAAAGACATGCCATGAAATAATTGTAATACAGTATGATTGGTGAAACATTTTAAGCATGTACAAAGTGCTATGATAAGGCGAGGAAGGAGGGATCAAGGCTAAGGTGAGAGGATTAGAAAAGTCTTCAGAGAGGAGAAGGCAATTTGAAATCTGTGAGGGATAGATGAGCTTGCACCAGGTAGACACTAGAGAAAAGCTAATTGTAGGCAGAAAAAACAATATTTACAGAAATATGGAGATATAAAATGTAGCAAGTTTGAAGATCGCTAATTTTTTCCAGGATTACTGGCATTTAGGATGTGAGTTAAGAAAGGCAGGATTGACCAGAGAGTTTGGTCAGGGACTCCTCAAGGGTGGTTTTTTTTCTGGGGAAAGCTGTGTCATTTGAACTTTACTCCATATTTCACAGATAATAAAAGCTATGAGATAATAGTTGGTTTTAGTGAGATGACTTTGGAAAGTGTTCTACTCATTTGCTGGATGGGTCAGGAACTAACAGCAGGGTAACCAGGTAGTTTAGTTCAAGAATCCAGGTAAGATATGATCAGGGCAGTCCACGTAAGGGAAGCACTGACAGAAGATTGGGAAGAAAAAGCCTCATTCTAGAGTTGTGACATAGAGGAGGTTCTACTGGAATTGAGGGAGACATTTTGTCTCTTTGTCTGGTCAAGATTCTGAATCCACTTTCATATGATTCATTATTTTGGCTCCCACATGTGACTGAGAAGATGTGGTATTTGTCTTCTATGAATGGCTTATTTCACATAACACAATGATCTCTAGTTCCATCTACATTGTTGCAAATCAAAAGATTTCACTCTTTTTTGTGGCTGAATGACATCCTATTGTATGTATATACCATATTTTTAAAAGTCTATTCATCCATTGATGGACACAAGTTCATTCCATATCTTGGCTATTATGAATAGTGCTGCAATTACCAGAGGCTAGGAAGGGTAGTGGGGAGAGTGAATGAAGAGAATTTGGTTAATGGGGACCAAAATACAGCTTGAAAGAAGGAATAAATTCCAGGAGTTGATAGTATAGTAGAAAGACTATAGTTAAAAATAATTTATTGTATATTCAAAATAGTTAGAAGAATTGGAGTGTTCCTGATAGAAAGCAAAGCAAATGTTTGAAGTAATGGATATTCCAATTACCCTGATTTGATCGTATTATATATATATCAAAATATCACATGTACCTCCAAAAATATGTATAATTATTATAAATCAATAAAAATGTGAATTCAATCTTTTATGATTAATGCAACTTTTTTCTTTTCTGTTGTCTAGTATTGTTCAAATTTAGCTCAAGTCATTATGTACTTCTGTATAAATGACATTTGCTCTTTTCCTAGAGTATATTGGTCTCATGTTTCCCCTAGGTTCGTGATATTTTTAGTTGGATTTTTCAGAGCCTTAAGATTAGTTAGAGTGCTTCAAGGGCTTTGCAGGAGGTGATTAGAAAGATTGGGATGGAGACCAGGGGCAAAGTTTGGGTACTCTTATCCATACTTTAACAAAGACAGCTCTTCTTTCATTTGCTTTGTGTGTGAGGTTCCACACAAGATTCTGTTTTCAGAAAGCTGCTTAAATAACCCTCACTTAAGGTAGTGAGCAGAACTTATGAAATTTCAGTGTTCATTGTGTGTATTGTTGTCAGACTTGGAGGAAGAGCCCAATTCATATTGTGCCAAGATGTAGATGGGCTGAGCCTTTGCACTGACCATGGAGAAATACTATATGCCATATGACTGCAAGTCACATGAAAACAAGACATCTGGGTTAGTGCATAAAAAGGTCAAAAGTTACATTGAAAAGGCATGCTCTTGCCATTCTTTCAGGATAACACACCTGCCTCTTGTAATGAGGTGTACAATCTTATATTGTTAGGAGCAAATTATGGAATGCTTCAAAAAATAATTTTTTTACTTATATATGACTTGGTCAACATATCATTAAGACATCAGTAAAACCATTTTCCATTTAAAATTAGGTGAGGCAAATTATCTCTGTCCTTCCTACACAATCTGGAGCACCCAATGAGCCACAGCCACAACCACAGCTCATAAATAGAGCATTCAGATACTGATAACATATTAGGAAATATAACTGACTCAGGACCTGCAGACTCAATGTAAGAAATGAGGGAGAGGGAGGACGTTCAGGTGTTTCCTGACTTTCTGACTTGTGTATTTGAATGGATAACAGTGGTCTTTAACTAGGAGAATACACAGGAGAATGAGGAGCATAGAAGGCAAAATAAGGAGATTGTCTTTGAAACAAGTGAAGTTAGAACTGCAGATGTATGTCCAGGATGCAGTTATATAAACAAGACCACAGCTCTCAAGAATCTGGGAGGGCAATAGTTCTGACAGCCATCAAATGACATTAGTGAAGATTAATGAAGTGGATGAAATTGTTGAGGAGATATTTTTGAACAACAAAAAGCTAAGGAGGGAATGTTGAGTGGCCTCAAATTAACAGAGGACAGAGACAGAGAACTTATTCCAGTGAGGAATAAACATTATAGAAATAATAAGTACACTAAGAGAGAGTAGTTATCATTGAATGCACAGAAGGGAGCAGTTTCCAGAATAAGGAAATGGGGATCAGTGATCAATGCTGCACCAGAGAATTACTATAATTCTTGCTTGCTTCAATGATCACAGATTCCTTAGTGTCGAATGGAAGGTCCTCCCAAGTCTTATTTCTAGTCCTCTTTCTTATAAATCCTGAGTGTTCTTCTAGGCCTGCACATACAAAATCTTTGTTCTGGCAGCAATTCTCTTTGCCCTTTATAGAACCTGTGTTGTGCTTTCTCAAATTGCTTCTTATATCTGGATGCATATTTACACATTATATTTGCCAGTTGGGCTTCTACTTATCTTTGAAGTTTGTGGTAATTTGATTATAAAAATGGACCCTTATCTATGTCCTTTACAATACAACTTTGAAGATCCTTCCTTCAAAAGACTGACTGCATTTCTCCAGCTCCTGAATCTGGGCTGGCTTCTTCATTTTCTCTGGCCCACAAAATGAGCAATATGAAGTCTGCCAGCTCAAGACAAGGCTTCAAGTGGCCTTGAGAACTTGCATTCTCTCTCTCGGAACCTGCCATGATTGGAGAAAAAGCCCAAGATGGCCTGCTGGAAGATTATGCCGAGAAGAGTCATGATCATTATAAGCCAGCTAAAGTAGTGCTATCTCCAAATATGTAAAAATACTCAAAGATCAGCAGAGCTGCCTGCCTAACCTGAAGCTGACCATGGACACATGAATAATTTAAACAGAGTCCAGAAGACCTATTAGCTTGCTCTTAGATTGCTGAGCAATAATAATGGCTGTTATTAATACTTTAGGCTACTATGTTTTAATGTGGCTTGTTTTGCAGTCACACTTAATAGCTAACTGACACAGTATATCATCTCTTACCTCCGCACTTCCATGAAACCTGCCTTGATAAATCTTGTTAGAAAAAAATTAAAACAAAGTAGTTTCTTTCCTTTCGTACAGGTGAGTGGCCTGAGATGAGGTGACAGAGGAAGACAGAACTCAGAATATTCAGGACTTAACAGGTCTTATTAACGATTTTAGAATTTAATGTTCTCAAACATTCCAATATTTTTCTCACTTGGATTAAAAAACAAAATCCCAAAACCAACAGCAACAACATTGTAATTATGTTAAAAATTCTTGAATCTTGAGACAATTGGAAATCTACTTGAAAATATTCAAGAATCCACCATTTCCTCTAACTCAGGCAAGCCCACCCAGAGGGCACCCACCCTAGCGCTTAGCCTCAACTTCCCCTGCTCTCCTTGGTATCTAAGCCTTACAGTTTGAACAGCGTCAGAATCAGATACAATGGAATGTCCCCACATCTCTCCTCTTTCTCAGGTTACCTTCTAGAGCACAGGCACTTAAGATCCTCCAAGCTTGCTTTCAGTGCGCCTCTCTACAATAACACCTGCTTCAGGGCTGAAAGCACTTCTACAAAGTAGGAGATAATGGTTAATGCAAGTTAAAGAAGGTCGGCTGCTACTTAGCTTCAAGAACTTCTTGTAAGACAAACACTGAACTACGTACTTGAAACTGAAAAACTCTAAAATACGTGAATGTTTTTAATGGCCTCTGAGAGTTGGACAACTTGATCCCGTGTTTTTGATGGCAGGGATTATAGCCCTGATATGCACCTGCATTGTATCAGGGGAACAAATCGTTGTTTTCATAATTTATTCCTCGGCTTCTACTCAGGATCCAAAGTATCAGGGCACATGGAAATTGGTAAGGAATTACCATCCTCAGAGTCTCCTTCCACTTGTGCTGGAAGCAATGAGAATGGCAATTGCTCTTGCATCCTTCCCTTGTAGATCCTGCGCGGTGAAGCTCATGACTTTACACTTTCCCAGAGGTTAGCTTATTCAGACAAACTCAAGCTGGCGCCTCATCAGTGGAACGTTTTGCTTCTGTGGCATGTGTGCAGCTGTCAGGGAAAACCTTAACGGCTCTGCAAACTGAGAAGCTGCCTGGCAGTGTTTCTGTCACAGGGCTCCAGCTCCAACCTACCCAGCCTCTGGACAACCGTCTACTCTTCAGTGATGCCAGCCAGACTGACTGAGGCAGAGACAGAAACTTCCACTGAGGCGCTAATTCTGAATACTCCATGCTTTTCAGTGATGCATTTGGAAAACTTCCCAGATTGTACATCTGCCATAGCATAATAGCTTGTACTTCAGAAGATAAAGCTTTCAAGGGAGACAATGAGAACAATCACATCTATTCACAGAGGGAGGGTGACATTTCTTCCTTTTTTCAGGGACAAGTGCCTGCCTCGTTACTCTCTGGCCGTGGCGTGGTAGCTGCTGGTGAATGTGTGTAGTCAGGACGGGTCCAGGGCACGGGGCCCCTCTGGAAGAAGCCCTGTGATTGGTGCATGGCCCCGTTGGGTGAAACCTCACGACGGTGCATGGCATTTCTGGGTGGGGCGCTGTAATTGGTGCACAGCCCTGCTGGGAAAAACTCCGGGACTGGTGCATGGGCCCCTGGGAAACACCCTGTGATTAGTGCGCAGTCCCACCGGCTCTTCCGAAGCAAGCTAATTTAGATGGGTAGGGTGGGTCCAGAATGGAGCCGAACTCAGACACTCCGTAAGGTGAAGGAGTCTTCTTTCCCTCTTACCCCCTCTCCTCAACATGCGCAATTTTTTCTTTTTTGTTTATTTATTTATCTTTTTTTTTCAGTGCGGTGGCCAAGTAGCCCAATGCCAGGAACTTCCCTTGGTACAGCTGAGGAAATTGAGATATAATGTAAGTTTTTTTAGGGTTTGTTCAGGTCCAACTGAGACTTTGTCAATTTCTTTATTGGGAAACTCATCTGACTCGATGATTAAATCTCAAAATTAATATTCAAACGTATTGAATTCCAGGGGGAAAGAGATAAAGATAAAGAAGAGCAAATTCAGATGGGGGATAGGAATTTTGGGCTAAGTAGGATTATCTGAACATTCTTTAAAATGTGCTCTTCTAACATAAAGGCACAGTGAACTGCAAGGAGATTTATTTTACAAAGAAAGGGAAAGAGTATTTCGGGAACAAGCGCATCGTCTACTGAGGTTTTAGAACCTGATACATCAGTACAACTTTGGTTGTTAAATGTATATTAATGGGGTAAAGAGTGCAAATTCATTGTCTGGGAGCTTCTGATGGGGTCAATTTCAGGCATGCCTGAAATGCAAAATGTACAAGTAATCTCCAAGTGCAAATTCTTCTTAAAACCAGAAGAAAATGAACAATATGAGATAAAATCAGACAGTTGGCTTAAATACTGAAGTGTGTGGAAGGAGGGAGGAGAGACCTGGTCTCTGGGTGCTGTGTTCTATGAGCAGGAGCCTACGGCAGCTACGCAGACTAAGCATAAGACTGGAGGTATTTAGTTTAGATGTCTCCTTATAAAGGATGATACCCAAGCTCTTTTTGTCACATCACAACAGCAGTAGGTCTAGTGATGAGAAGAAACTTAGAAACTCAATCTAGATATAAGTAATTTAAAAAATAAGTTTCCAAAAGGAAATAAATTATAGTTTCTCTTAAAACTTATTTTCCTTCTCAACACTGAAGTAGCAAATATAATAGCAAATAAAAATTGGCACATAGAATGGGCAGACTATAAAAAGAATACACATACTTGCAGTTGTTACTGTACATGTTGAAAGAGGCAGAAAAACATGAAGAATTTAAAATAATATAAAATTTTTATTAGGTTTAAAGTTAACACAAAAAAGCATTTTTCAACATTCTGCATTGTAATAGGAAACATTAAGCCATGACATAACCATGCTATCTGAAGAATAGATAAAGACTTTGGAGTGTTTATTCTTGATATAAGAAGACTCTGTAAGGGGAGACAATATATTACGGTTGTGTGTGTGTGTGTGTGTCTGTGTGTGTGTCTGCCTGTCTGTCTGTGTCTGTGTGTGATTGAAAATAGACATTTTTAATGTTTCCCATTGTATGTACTCTCTTTATACTAAGTAGAATTTTTACTTTACAGAACTTCTTACATATTAATTTAATGTTTATACTGGATACACTATCTTTCCTTACACCAAGGTATAAATTTGTTTTATTCTCTGCCATATTACCAGGGTTTATTCCAGGGTTTGGAATAAGATAAATGTTCAATCAATATTGTATGAGTAAATGAGTGAATGAATGAATGAATGGCTTTGGACTGTTATTGGATGTTTTAGGGTGCACAGAGTTAATATTTAGCAAACATCTACCACAACAAACAGTATACCAGGTATTTATGTGTATTTATTTCACTTAATCTTCCCAATGATTTTGAAAGATAGATATCATCTGCTTCATTTTGTAGATGAAGAAACTGAAGCTTCTAGAGACTATCTGAACCATCTCTGGCTGTTTAGATCCAAGGCCAGTATTCCTGTCAGCTCCTGTTACCCATAATGGAAACGGATGCCTACTCAATATAAGAATGAACTTTCTAAGAAGTCTAACGATTCTGAAAGGAATGCACTGTCGTATGAGGAACTGAATTATTTGTCAGTGAAATTATGGAGAATGTTTGACCATCTACCAGAAACATAGAGAAGACAGGAAAAGAAGTTGAATTTGGAAGCCTCTAACGTTCCTCTCAACTCTAAAACTTTTAATTTACTGTCTAGCCATATGCTGAAGTGGCAGAATAATATGGTTCTTCCTCTCTCTTGGTAGTTTCCCCTTTTTCTTTTCCTTTTAAAGCAGATGTTTGCTATTGTGCTTGTTGCCCCAGGAGAAGAATCTACAGAACAGCAATCAGAGAAAGCCTGCTATCATTTGGCTTTCCAATCCAAAAGCCTAAACCTTCAAGGGAAGTTGAAAGCTTAGGGACACAGAAAAAATATTCGAGAGAAAGATCAAAAAAGAGAGCAGGGCTTTCTGACAAATTTGAAAAAGGTAATCTCGACTGGTGAATTAGAATTAGGTGAATGAAATGTGGAAAAGTTAATGGCAAGCAGAGTGTTTTTGATGCTTCAGAGAAAGAAGTGATTTTACACTCATTTTTGGGTAGAGTCATGTGGAAGTAGGACTGTTTCAGAAAGGGGGGGTGGAGGGCTTGGGAATACAAGAGAACATATCTGTTTTTAGGTAAAATCCTGAGTAGAAAGAAGGACCCAGCAAAACGTTGTCTAGAAGGAGTATCCAGGCAGACACAGCCAGAGATAGAATCAAATGACTCAAGGATGAAAGGGACACTCCCCACTTAGGCACCTTGGCCCCTCAGGACACTCCTAAACTTAGACATAACTCTGGGAAAAAGAGCAGTCCCTAGAGGGACAAGAATAGTGGAATAGGGGACTTGAAGATTTGTTCTGAAGCCCAAAGACTAACCAAACAACTGATTGAACATTTCATTTATAACTCTTCACATTCCTGTGTTTTTCTTGTATTTATTTATTTTTATTTTTTATTTTTTTTGCTAGTTGAAATGAAAGCACACATATTCCTCTAGTGAGAAAGGTTTAATTTGTGTCCTGAACAATTCAAATGTGATCATGTGAAGGACTTCAGACTTTAAATTGGTTAACAATTAGAAAATTCGTGTAAAATGCACTTAGTAAAGATTGATGTGCTCTTCCTCTTCCTTTTCATAGTCATTATCATAGGAAACTTTATGTTAATGTTGCTTTATCTAATTATATTGTTTGATACAAGTAAATTAGAGCTCTTCACTAGATTAAAGTGCATTTGTTACCTTCCTATTCTAAGTAGCTGTTAGCCTTGGGTAAACACAAATCCTGTCATACAGATAAAACCTATCTCTAAGGGATCTTGCAGTTTTTGTGCTAAGCAATTAACCCATGTGCATGTGGTTGTTTACTTAATATATTTATAATGTTCTTTGTGTACAGGGAGATATAAGGCACAACAAGTAAGGGGAATGTGCTTATTAAAGTATAGCTATTCAAAATGGATATTAGGTTTTAGTTTGAAGTAAGATGTAATTGAGTTGGGCTTGTTGTGGGTAATAAAAACATTAACTCTGAATGAAAAAAAGTGGGGTTACCTTGCTTATTTTGAGAGACCATCTTCATCTATTTTCCATTAATTATTCTAGTGTTAAATGTTTAAAAAAACCTAGATTTGGAAACTTATATTAAATTACACCCTTCTGTTTCCCCCAGAAGGTAATGGTTTGCTGCAGTAAGAGTAGTGGTGAAGAGTGTCTCTCTACCCCTTTCTCTAATAATGCTTTTTTTTCTGCAGGCTGTACAGAGATTGTCACACTGGGCAGAGTCCTTTGTGAAGCAGACACCAAAAATGCAAGAGAATAAATTGGGAAAATGTGTAAAAGATAAGGCACAGGAGAGCAGGAATAGGCAGGCTGTCAACTGACTGACTTCTTTTTTTTTTTTTTTTTTTTTTGAGACGGAGTCTCGCACTGTCGCCCAGGCTGGAGTGCAGTGGCGCGATCTCGGCTCACTGCAAGATCCGCCTCCCGGGTTCACGCCATTCTCCTGTCTCAGCCTCCTGAGTAGCTGGGACTACAGGCGCCCACCACCGCGCCCGGCTAATTTTTTGTATTTTTAGTAGAGACGGGGTTTCACCGTGGTCTCGATCTCCTGACCTTGTGATCCGCCCGCCTCGGCCTCCCAAAATGCTGGGATTACAGGCGTGAGCCACCGCGCCCGGACAACTGACTGACTTCTTAGTGAAGATTTTGTCTTGAAAGGAGATCTGAATGGCATCTGACCATGGTTTCCATAAGCACCATTATTTAATTTTAAAAATGTAATTAATTATTAAAATTATATGGATACAGATACGGAGTCAGTTCCTGAGGAAAGCTTTGGAGAGAGAAAACAGGAAGGGGATGGGATTAGACATACAGAAAAGAAATACCTGGCCTAAATTATCTGCCAATTATCCGAGAACATTTTATCCAAAAGACTTAATAGCTGCGCGGTCAGAATGAGTCATTTTTCCACATCGTCTTTGCTAGAGAAACTTAACTGTTCATATGTACATTTTTGCAGGTATGTTTTATATGGATTCTATTAACATCCTAATTAAACCTCTTGGGGCAAGTATTTGAATGCCACTGTGACTATACATAGCAATGAAGCTTAGAAAAAAAATAAAATTCCCTACTTGACTAAAAGAATAAGCAAAGAAGAATTAATGTTCCTGAACTTGCTTTGTTAGAAGGAAAGAATAAGGGAAGTCCTAGTGATTTATTTTAAATGATTGTTATTGATTACTTTTCCAACATGAGTGAACCAAGCAGGTGGTTCAGAAGTAAAAAATTACAGCTTATTAGGATCGCTTTCCTCAGTTGTGAGTAATAGATAGATAGTAAAACTGAATAAAAGGGAGGATAGTTTACAAATTGGTGACTGAAAATGAGGACTGAACCCTTTTAACATCATTTTTTTCTAAACCAAGTGACATAATAATGGAGACTAATCAGAAGATTTCACCCAAGTTCCAATCTTCTTGAGTCCAATTTGCTCCCTTGAGCTCTGGTGAGTTTAAACTATATATTCCCCAGAGAAAATATGAAAACCCTTTCCTACCTCCCATTTTGTCATGAATCTCGCCAATGTTAACCTATGCCTGCTTGGGAGAAAACCATTGCTGGATGTAAGAGCCTTTACAACAACTTGGCAGAACTGTCTTCTGGAGCATTTGAACATGGGATATAATATGTACAGCAGGCTCTTGCCTTCCTGACTATGTGAGTCTCTTAGGACTGCCATAACAAATGCCACAGACTCAGGGGCTTAAACAACAGAAACTTATCTTCTCACTATTTTGGAGGCCAGAAGTCCAAGATCAAGGAGTAGACAGGGCTAGTTTCTTCTGAGGAACTCTCACCTTGTCTTGTAGCTGGCCATCTTCTTCTGCTGTCTTCATATGGTCTACTGCTGTCTTCATATGGTCTTCATTCTGTTCATGTCTGTGTCATAATCTCCTTTTTTTTATAAGGGCATCAATCATAGTGGATTAGGGCCCACCCCAAGACCTCATTCTAACTTAACTACTTCTTTAAAGATGTTATCCCTAAATGCAGTCACATTCTGAACCTGCTGGAGGTTAGGGCTTCAACATAGGAGTTTTTGGGCTACAAAATTCAGCCCATAACACTGATTTATATCTGAGAACAGAGGTGTTAGGTAGACCTATATTCTTCTTTCATAGATCTGACAGCTTTGAGCCAGCTATGCCCAATCCGGTTTTGCAGAGAAGTACTGTCTCAGCAGCACTGGCTTTACATCTTTCTCGTCCCAATATTCTCACTCCCCATACACACTTGGACTAACAAAGTGACATGGAAAGAGAAGAGGTACCGCTTTGCCAGGAGAACAGACTTTGTTAGGGTGTGGAAGGGGACACTTTATTTTTCCATATCTAAGAAAGGAAAATCTGAAAAGAATAACTCATTAGAGTTAGATGTGCCTACAAGAACAGGAAATTGACAGTTCTTCCCTAGCTGGACATCTGCATTAATACCAGAATTTCTGTGCTAGTGGAGTAGGGGACGAGAACACTGGGGACAGATGGCATGGTGGCTTCTGCCAGGCCAAGCTGAGTCTCACACCACCTTCAACTTGAACATTCTTGGGTTTCCAGTTTCTAATATGTAAGATAGAGTCTGAACATACCTGTGGGCCTCAAGTTGATAGTGGATGTCTGATGAGACTGTTGGCTGCAGTCTGTATTTGAGAAGAATGCAGGGTAAGGTTGTAGTGGGAGTTGGGAAGATGTGGCTGAATCTCACATGGAAGCACCAATACTGGGGAGACTAGCTAAGAATGAGCCTTGACTAGTTGACAATACCCCATCCATCCTTGTCAAACCATGCACCAGCCAGGTTGACAGTGAGACCATCCAGACAGGGAACTGCCTCCTCATTCAGGGAGGCCTCCGAGAACTTGCTTTACTTCATCTCTTTCATTTTTGCCAACATGTGGGCAATATATGTGAGGGAGAAGCTTATGAGAGCCAGACCAAATCCCCTTTCTTCTATTTTCTGAGGGTGGGGCACAAGGAGAGAAGAGTTATGAAATGTTTATGAGATTCTGAGTTTTAAGAACTCTAAGTGACTGTTTTAATAAATGAATGAAAGTTAAGATTATAGTTATGATTCTATTACTGAAGCTCACCCAGCAAGTGTGAAAGGTGAGATTCAACAGAGCACTTTGGGACACTTACTGACAAATAATAACATAGTTTTATTTTTATACCCTAACACATTATGATTTCTCAATAAACCAGCCACTTCTTGCACATAAAGAGCTAATAATATCTCATTTCCTGCTGCATGAGAATTTGACCTTTGGTAACTCCTTAGTATTGTTTTCCTGGTAACTTGATAAAGACATGTACCAACTGCATTATGAAGCAACAGAGAATATCATTAAAAACTGACCCATAGTGGCCATGCTTGGTAGCTCATGCCTGTAATCCCAGCACTTCGGGAGGCTGAAGTGGGCAGATCACGAGGTCAGGAGATCAAGACCATCCTGGCTAACATGGTGAAACCCTGTCTCTATTAAAAATACATAAAATTAGCCAGGTGTGGCAGCAGGCGGCTGTAGTCCCAGCTACTCAGGAGGCTGGGGCAGGAGAATGGCATGAACCCGGGAGGCGGAGCTTGCAGTGAGCAAAGATCATGCCACTGCACTCCAGCCTGGGCGACAGAGTGAGACTCTGTCTGAAAAACAAACAAACAAGAAAACAAAACAAACAAACAAAAAACTGACCCATAATTGGCAAATTACTACTTTGAAATTATAAATTGGATCAGGTGCTGGCCAGGACCCTAGAACTCCTGAGAAAATATGGCTTTTGTCTTTAGCTACCAGGGTGGGTAGAGAAAGACCATGAAGTTGGGTCAGAGTTAGGTTTGTCTGAGTTCAGATACTTCTTGGGTAGGGCTTGCTGCAGCAGCTTTGAGGGATAGTGGTGTGGTTCCCAGGTCAATGGAGTTATGTTCCCAGGAGGATTATGGCTGCCTCTGCTGTGTAATGCAGGTTGCCAGGGAAGTGGGGGAAAGCCAGCAGTTACAGGACTCACCTCACTCCCATGAAACTTAAAAGGCCAGTCTCACTCCCATATTGCATCCCCCAACCCCCACCTCAAAAGCACCAAGTTTGTTCCAGATAGTGGGCGAGCAGTGCCCCAGGCTACAAGCTTCCTGACTGAGAAAGCAAGCAGAGCTTTCATGCTTCCCCACGTGCCCACATCTGCACTTTGTATCCAACCCCTCCCCCAAGTCCTGTCTAAGAAACTGTGCAATTGTTTGGAATTGTTACAAAGTTCAGCTAGAGGCTTCCTTGTTCCTGTGGTCTTTTCCCAGTTCCCCTGGCAGCCCTCCCCAAGGACCCCTGTGAGACCAGAAATGGCTTCCCTGGGGACTGAGAAAGCCCACAGAGCTCTTCCTGCTGCTTCCTCTACTCCTGTATTTTGTTCGGCTCTCTGAATTATCTCAGCTCCAGGTAAGGTCAAGTCATTCCCGTAATCTGGACTTTCAGGTTTCCCAGTGAGGGTGTGTGTTCAAGGGGGAACGATCCCCCTTTCCCACTTCCACACTTTGGGCACTTGCAGTATTTGGGCTGTCTCTCTGGGTGCAGGAGCAATCTGTTTCCTTCAGAGGGTCTGTGGATTCTCTTGGCTTTCCTGGTGTGTTCCTGCAGTAGTTCTTGGAGCAAAAGTTCATGATGTGTCTCCACATGCTGCTCTGTCCATCCGAGTGGGAGCTGCAATTTAGTCCTGCCTCCTATCCACCATTTTCCCACTTTCTATCCCTTTAAAAACCTGGTTTCTTCTTTCCTCATTTGAAACTCTCAATTTGTCTAAGAAAGCAGATGCTTCAGAGGCAGTCTGCCTCTGAGAGCAGTTTTGAGCCTGATTCTGATAATTCTCGTTTTAAAGACCAAGATAAGTTTAAATAATTATTCAAGATTATACAATTATAAAGTGGCATGACCAGTATTCAAGTGTGTTATCTGGGAGGATATATAAAGTCATATTCTAATGACATAGAAGATCATTAGAATGATTTTCCCTTTAGTGATTTATATACATAAACTTATTTATTAAACAAATACATAAAAATAACATGGTTTTCTAACACTCTGTTTTGAAAGTCCATCTCCCCTGCCTTCAACCCGCGTCATCATTTTGAATCAAAAAGAAGATAAATGGCCACATAGTCTGTTTTTTCTTACACCACTCCAGAATAGTTTTATTGGTAAACCACAATCGGAAAAAAGAAGGAAATTAAATTTGAAAGCCCATGTTTGTGAGAATAAAAGATAAATTAACTGAATATCAACTCTATGTCTAGAACTCTCTAGAAAAGTCTAAGAATCTCAAAGGTAGACTAAGTCCATGAAATGAATATTTTTTCTTTAGGAAGGGAAAGGGAATGTGAAAGTTCATTTACTATAACCTCTCATTCAATAAGCTCAAAGTTATTTCCAAAATACATTTAGTAACACTGCAGTTACAAACACAATTTCTAAAACGTTAGCATTTCATCCACTTTTTAAATGGACATTCAGAGCAAGTACAGCTTATTGGGACAGGATTGGCATTGAGTATCTTGAATGGTTGTTCTAATTAAGTAGGACGATTCAGGTGTGGTATGGCATGATTCCTTATCAAGGGGCTAAATAGTCACCAGAATTGCTGTTCTCCCTTGTTGAAATAATTCTAGTGTTAATTTCATATTACAAAAGTTTATGTTCAGTTGCTACTGTCTCATAAAAGTGTAGGAAATCTCAAAAATATATATGAGGTTATTCAAGTAACTAAAAACAATTACTTATCTTTATAACTTTCCTGTACAATATCAATTACTATAATTGGAAGCAAAATTGGTTACAATTAAATAACAATTGGCAAGGAAAATTTATATGACTGAATGGATAATTATTTTTCAAAATGATTTAGTATAAAAGTTTGGTGAAGAATTTTTGTAAAGAGACATTAAAATGCACACACACACACACACACCAGCCTTCAAGTCACACATTACATTTTTCTTTACTGAATTTTAGGGCTGAAGACATTAGAAAACCCCATCATATAATGTAAGAGTTCTACAGAGTATGTCCAAAGACACAATGAAGTCGCTTTTGTCCCATTTCTGGTAACACCATAATGCTAAATTTCCTAGTATCTTGACTTTTTAATATATTTTAAACAGGGAAACAAAGTAAAAGAGAGACTAGTAGCCAAAATCCTTTTTAAGTCATGAATGGGTCAGCGATTATAAGATGTCTTTTACTATCTATATTGGTTTTCTATGCCTACCATAGCAACTGACATAATTTTAATGGTTTAAAACAACACAAATTTACTATCTCACACTTCTACAGGTAGGAAAATAGATGGTTTTGGCTGGAATTGTGCTTAGAGTCCCACAAAGCTAAAATCAGCATGTCAGCAGGGCTGTGTTTTTCTCCTGGAGGCTTTGAGAAGAATCCACCTCCAGGCTCATTTCGTTTAGTGACACAATTCAGTTCCCTGTGCTTGTAGGACTGAGTTCCAGGTTTCCTTGCTGACTGTTGGCTCGGGGTTGCTCTAAGCTTCTAGAACCTTCTGCATTCCCTGATTCTAGGTCTTCTTCATCTTTAGAGTTAGCAATAATGGGTCAAGCCCCTCTCATGCTTCCAATCTATCTGACCTTCCCTTCAACTGCATCTTGCCAGTCTCTCCTCCCAGCTGAAGATATTCTCTGCTTTTAAAGGATCATGTGATTAGATAAAGCTCACATAGATAATCTGGGGTTATTATTTAAGGTCCCTGAACTTTACTGTATCTGCAAAGTATTTTTTGCCATGTGATATTGTTTGGATTGGGGTCCCCACCCCAAATTTCATGTTGAATTCTAATCCCCAGTGTTGGAGGTGGGGCCTGGTGGGAGGTGATTAGATCATGAGATGGTTTCTCATGAATGGTTTAACACCACCCTGCTGCTGTTCTCATGATAGTGAATGAGTTCTCATGAGATCTGGTTGTTTAAAAGTGTGTAGCACCTCCTTGCTCTCTCTCTTTTCCTTCTGCTCTGGCCATGTAAGACGTGTGTGCTTCCCCTTCACCTTCTGTCATGATTCCAAATTTCCTGACATCTCCCTGGAAGCAGAAGCTGCTATGCTTCCTGTACAACCTATGGAACCACGAGCCAATTAAATCTCTTTTCTTTATAAATTACCCAGTCTCAGATATTTATTTATAGCAGCTCGAGAATGGACTAATACACCATGCAAGGCAACATGTTCAAAAGTCCCAAATATTAGGAAGAGGTCATCTTTGGAGGATCCATCTACTTACTGTGCTGTTAAGAGTTGGCCATTTTCCTGTCCTATTGGCTCTCACATCTGCCAGATGCACCCTCTCACCTCCCACTACAAACTCTGGATTTGTCCCCTAGGCTTTGCTTACTTCTGTATGGGAAGCATATAATGATTCTGGTCAGAAATGGCCTCAGTTTTCGAGGTTCTCATTCTTAGTGAATCCTCAAATCTACTCTTCTGCTATTTTTTACTGCCCCTTTAATTCTGACAAATGACCTCTCTGCTGCTATTAGTCTGGATATTGGAATATATGATTTTCTCTGTTCTCAGCCTATCTGGGTTGAACAGCATGGCTTTCAAACTTGTCAATCCCAATCTGGGATCTCTAATTATCTCTTTCTGGAAGATCTCTGGTTCTGTCCTGAGTGACTCATCCTTTACTACAAGGCACTGTTGCTCCTTTTTTTCATATTTCTTAAGAGCTACCGCTTGGTATGGAATGTTACAAAAATGTCTTATTTGTGTTCCAGCCTTATTCACTAGATATATGACACACTTATTAGCTAAGTTAGTATTCATGTGTTATGTGATAAAGCATAACACAAACACAAAATCATGTTTTCAACAATCTATATACCTAGGTTAAGAGAAAAAATATATATAGCATGAATTAACTATTTTCTAGATATTTCTGATAAATTATTCAATGATAATATAGTTATACTGATGATATTAATATGTTTGAAATGACTGGCCTAAAAACATTCATCTTGGTGACTTGGACCAGTTTAGTTAATGAACTTTATTAATATTGTAATGATCTAAGAAGCTATTCAATAGTGGGTTATTATGCAACCAGTAAGAGTGGGAGAGAACAAAATGTGGGTATTTGGTGGAATTGAGCAGCTCCTATCAAATCTCTTCCTCATCTATTTCGAATATTGCATGATCTCATAAGCTCAATCTTACAATTTTAAAAAAAATGTCTACCCAGTGTAATTCACTGCAATACAAAAAAGGCAGATATAGATTATTCCTTCAAGGTTCTTACAGCCTGTTAGAGAAGGTAACTGATACCTCAATGCCTATAATTCAAGGTAGAAAGTGATAAATGTCTTAGCAAAGGCACAGATGAAGCCTTAAAGGAAATGAGTAGAGAAAAATGACCCCGCTATCTGCCTATTTTAGGGGTCCCTAACCTTTATTACATCTGCAAAGTCTTTTTAGCCGCTCAAGGTAACATATTCACAGGTCCCAAAGATTATGGTGTGATCATGATGGAGGAACCTAGTCTAGGGTAGACTCTTAAGAAATACTAATGAGTGTGTTAAGCTTTCTCATTGAATTTGAATCTTGATATGTTTGGACTCAGAAAGGGAGTAAAACTAGCAATCGAGTCAGATAAAGAAATGCAAACCATAACAAAGAGACCAGCCTAGCTAGACCAGGGGACAGGGGGACATACTATCTTTTAGTTAGGCCCAATGTTAGGGGTACATCTTCAAGATGCACATGTGGGTCATTCTATCAGGTAAACCACCTAGAAGAGCGGAAGTGAGAGGATTTCAGATTGGCATATAATTAGCTTTTGGTATAGCCTCAAAATCATTGCAGCCATGGAGCCTGCCACTTACCTCACTGACCTTCCTTTTATGAGTTACCCCAGGAAATGAGCCCATCCAGCACCCTGGAGCTGGTCCCATAATAAGTGAATATATTTGATGATTCAAGTGGACCCTGAGGACACAGGGGACTACAGGGCATGCTGCAATGAGCCTTCCAGGGCCTTGTCATGATCAAAGCACTCTTGCTATCTCTACTGCACCACGCAGCTCTCAATGGAGTCCTTTTCCAAGAATTGCCCTCTGTGGAAGAAAGTAGTGTCTCCCTGAGTTATGCCCCCTTCTCACATCCAATATTCCACAAGAGAGTACAAAGGCCCAGCCTCCTTGTCTTGATGGATTACTCTAAAGGGTAATGCCAGCAGAAGAGTTCACTGGGGATGGCACAAGGTGTTGTCTACTGTGAATAATAGGTTGGTGCAAAAGTAATTGCTGTTTTTGCCAACCTGATATATCACTGCTCAGATCTCTGCTTCCCTACCTTCCTTACAGGTGCTGTTTCTGAGAATGCACCTCAGTAGTCCTCTAGAAAATGTCCATTTCAGAGTCTATTTCCTGGGAAATCAGACTTATTGAATATTAAAAAAATTCAAAACAAACCAAAAAAATACACAAGGCCCCAGTACTTGTGCAATTGTGCATCATACTTAAAAATTTCTATATTGGGCCAATGCAGTGGCTCACACCTGTAATCCCAGCACTTTGGGAGGCTGCAGCAGGAGGATCGCTTGAGACCAGGAATTTAAAATCAGCCTGGGCAATATGACAAGAAATGTTAAAAAAAATTAGCTTGGCCTGATGATGCACATCTGTCATGCCAGTTGCTCAGGAAGCAGAGGTAAGAGGATCACTGGAGCCTGGAAATCGGAAGCTACAGTGAGCCATGTTCATGCCACTGCATGCAAGCCTGGGTGACAGAGCAAGACCCTGTCTCAAAAAAAAAAAAAAAAAAAAAAAAAAGCCTGTTATATACTACACTACACCACAGTTGGGTTACAGATACATAAACTTCATATAACAGCCACAAAATTAGAGATATTTTTAGCTTTTAAACCATTGGTAATTTAATTTGACCCATAAGATAGTACACTTTTTTTTTTTTTTTTTTTTAAATAGACCGAGTCTTGCTCTGTTGCCCAGGCTGGAGTGCAGTGGTGTGATCTTGGCTCACTGCAAGCTCTACCTCCTGGGTTCATGCCATTCCCCTGCCTCAGCCTCCCGAGTAGCTGGGACTACAGGTGGCCGCCACCACGCCCGGCTAATTGTTTGTAGTTTTAGTAGAGATGGGGTTTCACCATGTTAGCCAGGATGGTCTCAATCTCCTGACCCTGTGATCCGCCCACCTCAGCCTCCCAAAGTGCTGGGATTACAGGCGTGAGCCACTGCGCTGGGTCATTAGTATACTTTCAATATCTGTCCTGTTCTAAGCTAACAGGCACGTTCTTTGGAGTCAGACAGATCTGGGTATAAATTTCTGTCTTTCCACTTGCTAACTATGTATCTTGGTACAAGTTACTTAGTCTCTCTGAGCTTCTGTAAGGTGAGGATCAATGTTACCTAGCTACCTCATAAGATTTTTGTGAACATTAAATGAAATATCCTTCCTGCAGAAACCTAGCTCATTGCCTTTCATGTAAGAGGCAATTTATGAATGTTATGGAAAAGCTGCTCTTCTGCTTATAATCTTCTTCAGAGAATAATTGGAACAGAATAGCAGGGAATGTATTGTTTGTGGGTGGGTACTTTAACTAAATAAAGCCAATATAGAGAATAATAGAGAAAACAATGTCAAATAAATCCCCTCTTTTCTAATTTAAAAGCAAACTTAAAATAACAAGGTCCATACTAGAAGGCGTGGCTGGCCTGGCTGTGGTCTACCTATAATGGCTGGCAGATTTGATGAGCCTGAGATGGCATGCCCACCTGCTTTTATGAGGAACTTCCTATGAGGTCAGCGCCACCTCCTCTGCCACCAGCATGCCATTGCCCAGTGGTCTCAAAAGTGTACCTTGCAGCTGTCAATGAGCAAGAGAGGGGAACAATGGCTGCTGGTTCAGGTGTTCTTCCTTCCCAGCCCACAGTGGAATCTTAGAGTCCCTGGCCCTCAAAGCCCATCTTGGAACTTCCACAGGTGTCTGGCATGCCACTGGTGTGGGTAGTTTAAACACAGTTGCTCTACGCTTGCTACTTTCCATCACCTGCATAAATCAGGCCACCATAAAGTTTGGATGAATTTCTCAAGCCTTAGAAGAAAAATGCATATACTCTGTCTGAATAGAAAGGCCATAAGAAAAAGCATTAACTTTGATTTGTAATAAATTATTCAGTTATTTTTGTGAATACCTATCATGGTGATTTATAAATATGGTGGTATAGATGATGAAAAAAGGAGCAGAAATCAGTGATATTTGGCAATGTAATTGAATTGACACAGGATAAAGGTCTTGCTACAGGTGGAAAAAATCACTTCTAATTTTTACATCACCTTGCAGTCTACAAAACTCTTTGGCATATATTAATGCATGTAATAATCCTTTAATATAGGTAGGTTACATATTCATAACCTCATTTTGCAGATGATCATACTGAAACTCCGAAATATTAACATGAAAAATATAATTAGCTTCCATGCTCCCAGACAAAAGCTGAGCAAAGACTACACTGTTTCTCAGCACTTCAAGGAAGCCTGTGCAGACGCTTCATGTGGACGCCTGTGCGTCTTACAGCTTAGTCTAAGATTTGGGGAGGAGAATGTTGAGTGAAGAACTGGATGCCAGATATGTCCCCCACTTCAATTATCCTTACCTGGAGGTTTTGTGATTGGCATCTGTTCTTCTCTATAAAGTAACAATTTTAAAAGATTTTCACAATCCTATTGCCTCTTCCCTTCGGATAATCTCTCATTGGAATATCTTCTACAACTGAGCTCATTCCCCATTTGCAGAGATTTGCTGGGCATCCCTGCCTGATTGTCCACCTGGTACCACCTGATCATGTCCAATCAAAACCTACCTCTCCACATGTTAAGCAAATTTATAGCCAGACACCAGACACTTTTAATTGCAATTAAGTAGTTAATTATTCACTTCCTTGCCATTTATTAGGTTTAGTGTTTCTAACAACAGTGATACCATTCTCTTGCCCCCATCCCCAAGCAGGATACTTGAAGTCATTCATTTAATTAATGCAAATTGGGGCAGTGCTGGGCACAAAGAGCTTCATTAGTAGAGGGAGTTTGACACATAGACAAATAAGAACAGGATGGTGGAGGTTTGCAAAAAGAGCATTGAGCCTATAAAGAAGGTAACAGTTACATCTGCTTCTGATGAAATAAACAAGGACTGCTGAGCTGTTTTTTGAGTAAGTTCACCTGGCAGAGAGGCAGCAGGCAAGAATTCCAGGTCTAGAGACAGCATGAGCCAAGACCCACGCCACAAAACAGCCTGGCTTATTTGGAGAATTTTGAGTTCTTCCGTATGTCTGGATGTGGCTGGAGCGATAGGTGGGGGTTCAGATCACAGACATTTGCGTGTGTTTGCTAAGTAGGGTGGACATTATTTTGTACCCCAATACTTAGCCCTGGCTGCACAACTTCACAAGAGAGTAACATCTAGAGCTTTTAATAAATAAGTTCCCTCTCTGCCAACACACCAACAAACAAAAGACTGATTTAATCCTTCCACTAGAACCTGGAAATTATTTTTTATAGTGCCAGAGGTAATTCACAGGTGATTTCTAGATTTTAAACCAGAGAGCAACACATTCAAATACAGTCATATGTTGCCGAATGATGTCTGTCAACAAAGGACTGCATATACAATGGCGGTCCTATACAATTATAATACCAAATTTTTACTGTACCTTTCCTGCTCGAATATGCTTAGATGCACAAATACTTACCATTGTGTTACAATTGCATATAGTATTCAGTACAGTAACGTACTGTACGGGCTTGTAGCCTAGGAGAAACAGACTATACCATATAGCCTAAGTGTGTAGCAAGCGCTACCATCTGGGTTTGTGTAAGTACACTCAACAATTGCACAATGACGAAATTGCCTAACAACACATTTCTTAGGATGTATCACTGTCATTAAGTGATGCATGACTGTAACTAGCCCCCTGACACTATGAAGGTCACTTAAGAGAGACACGACCCTAGGTACATATTCTACTATTTACTTTAGCTCTTCCATCTCTTTGGTCCCTTCCTTTTTGATATTCGGCAAGTCATAAAGATTGTACCCTTGGTTTTCTTGAACGACTTCTCTCTTTTCTGTTTTCATGATGGTTTCTTGGTCATTACTGTACATTCTGCTTTATAAGGACTTGTCTACTCTATGCATAGAAAAAATAAAATAAATTAATACTTTTCAATTAAATTTGAAATAATGAATTAAGAATTACCATTGTCTTTAGACATGAAGAATTTTGCCTTTCAACAGTTTAATAAGGAATTGTGAGAAACACAAGCTTGATCTTAATATTCCTCCATAGTGGTTACATGCATAGACCTCATATGCTGGAATGAGACAAGCATGGAGTTGAATCCCACCTCATCATTTACTAACTGTTGGACCTGGAGAAAGCTGCTAGACTTTTTTGAACATTAGTATCTTTTTCTGTAAAATCACATGGCTATTGCAATGTATAAATAAGATAACATAGGGTATGTGTTATGACCAGTAAAACCAGTTGGGAATAGTAGGTTCCCAACAGGTATTACTTCTATTTACATATATTAAATTATTTAATTCTACAAAAATCGTGTAAAGTATGACATTTACATGGTATATAGGAGAAAAAAATCAGATTTTTTTGATAAAATTGACTGTATAGAATTAAACTTTAAATTGATACATACTATGAATATAAAGAGATAGAGTAAATCCTAGACAAAAAGACTTAATTTAGGGTTTAGCTAGAGAATAAAAGAGACATTCAGGGAAAGGTATTAGCAGCCATAAAGCATAGGAATGGGGGAGACAATGAGGCAAACATGGTCAGTGCCTGTCTAAGCCTGTGGGCAGTCGAGGACTCATCCACTCACATCTTGTAGACAAGGTAAGGACATCTGACTATAATGGCCTGATGCCATACATATTTGAAATATAAAACTAACCATGCCTCTTCTGGTTCCAGTATAGTAAACATCCTTCTGATAATAATGTGGCTTTTATTATAGCTGGCAAGTATCTAGTCACTTTGAAAACAAGGATGTTTTTATTTTATTGGATCAAGAGGCTTTTCGAGTTCTATATCAGAGTCTCATAAGTCCTATTAGTGAGGATTAGTGTTTCTTCGTCTAATACTTCTAGGGCACTCATGAGGTCAACATTCTGAGACATTCAGGGACAAGTCACAGTGAATAGTTTTCCATGGCCATTATATAACATCTTTCTGTTGATTCACACACTAAAGCTGTTGCACAAAGTGATGGATGGCATGGGTGAACCTTGAACCACATATCTAGCTGTAGTTCTTTTTCCTAATTTACAATGGCAATACAAAGGAGGTGACTGGACACTTGTTGCTTGCCTGAGCTCTGTACTTTTCTGCATTTCCCATTTCCCAATACCTTCTTTTAGGGATTCATGTGGTTTTAGAGAAGCTGAGGCCATTATTGCTCCAGAGATTGGACACATGACCTACACAGGTCAATCAGCACATCCCAGCAATCTGGTTACAGTGATTGGTTTCCGGTGGGCATGTGAGCTCATCCAGACCAGTCAGACCGAATCCTAGGTTTTCTTCTTGGAGTTGGAGGACAAAGGTAAGTTAACTTCCTATAGATGATATGTGGGTACGGCAGTCACACCTGGGACTGCTGAAGCCATTTTTTTCTATTATGTGGGAAGCTGACCTAAAGAAAATACCATGGAAGGAAGAAAAAAAGAAAAATTTAAAGGGGCAGAGACAGAACCCCAGTAATAGTTTAGTCCCAAGAATCAAACTATACCTGAAGCCTGACTCATGTGTGACACACATGCACACACACACACCAATCTAATAAATCCTTCTGTATTATTTAAGTTTAATTTAGTTTTATGCTACTTGGAAAACAAAGGGCACTTATGATTAATTTTTATTTCCTTATTTTAAAAATAAAAATCCAGGAAAGAATAGTAAAATTATAAAGAACATAGCTTCCTTGTATTAAATTCCCCAGAAAAATATCGTATTTTCATTATTTTAAAAGAATTCTAACACTTTAAGCAACTTTCTGATGTCATGAAGAAGGGATGCTTACTTATCTCTATTCTCAAGTCAATACAATCTTGGCACTAAGTTTTTATTTTTAAGCATCTAAATCTGAAACTATTGTTAGTCAAGAACACCTGAAGGATATAACAGAATGTTCTTGGGTATAAACAGGTTTTTACAAAGTAAAACGTTGTCAGTCAGGCTCTCAAAAAAAAAAAAAAAAAAAAAATCTCAAATCATCAAGGGAAGTAGGATAAGAGGTGGCCTGTTCTCATCTGGTCTCATCCTGGGCGACCCGTCTCCCACACAGACTTAAGAGTTTCAAATATGTGAGAATGAAGACAGCATGTTAAACCATTTCAAAAGTGCTGAGAGTCTTAAATAAAATGATAGGAATTTATGGAAAGCCACTGGATATAGCTTATTTTTTACATAAAAAACATCTGCCATGCCACACACAAGTAATTGTAAATGTTCAATTTTTGAGGACTGGAACAGACACCTCACTGGGTTTTGCCTGTGTGTATGTCTGTGTGTGTGTGTGTGTTTGTGTGTGTGTGTGTGTCTCTGTGTGTGTCCTTGCATGTGTACATAAAAATAGGAAACAGAAGTCCATTTCCATTCTTTAACTTGTTTTGGACCCCCATACCACAGGGATTTAAAAGAAATCTGCCACCATTACCTCTGTCAAGGCTTTACTTACATGTTTTGAAGTCCCAGAAGAGAATTCCTTTTGGTCAGCTGCTTACTCAGGAAGGAAAGAACCTGGTCTCCTTTACCTTCTCTAGTGAGCACCTGAATTGCTTTCCCAAGGGGACCATATACAATGGTGAAAAGGGTCATTTACAAAAGAAAACTGGTGCCTATTAGGAAGAGACTACGCTCTAACCAACCAACGCAGCACACATTTCCATGACAGTATTTATAAATCCAGAGACCCTTAGTTACATCCCTGCCTCCCCAAGTAGAGAATACCAAAGGAGTTAATAGTATGGTAACTGCTTTCTTGGTTGTGTCAAAAGTGTAAAGTACTGGGTCAAGAAACGTATATCTCAAGGATAAAACGCCTATCCCTCTTCAAGACATGAGGACTGAGTAGAAGCAATTTCTTAAAGGAAATGTCTATGATTAGGTGTTCTTTATATTGCAATTGGAGGAAAATGCCTGGGGATGCCCATGCCTGTCCTATTCTACCATTTAAAGACATTGAGCCCCTGAAGCCACACAAACATAATAAAAAATGGACCCCTTAAGAGAGCAGGGCTGATTTCTTTAATCCTTGAGCAAGAAATGGGGTAGAGTGTTTTTTCAATAAGTCTTCATTCTCTACATATCTTCTAATGAATGAGTTTTTTTGTTGTTGTTGTTTATGGTATAGACTGGATTTTAATTGTGTTGTCTTTGCTAATCTGGATTATCTACCATTACCTGAAAAACATGTATTTCCTCCTTAGACTAAAACTTTTGTGGAAAAAAACATTGGGAGTTTGCTTCCATTACAATCAAGAAGCACAAAACTGGTGGTAAGAAAAGGAAAGGAAAATATGTCATTTTTAAAATCAAGTGACTCTCCAGTCAGTAGCTGATTTCCTTAACATGCAGAAGAACACAAAAGAGGAGGCAATCACACTTCCCTGTCGTGCAGCTTTTTGTAAATGTAATGCACTCATGCAGTATCTAAATACTCAGTGGGTTTCTGACAACCCCATCCATCACAACACAGCACTCACCATGCCAGGGCCCCAGATGGAAGGATACAAAAGCACTGTCATTCAAATAAGCCAGCCAGAAGAAAAAGGTGGATAGATTGTGAAGCCACTTAGGTCTTTGATATAACTTTGCAATGAGTGTCTTTTGTACTGTTTTTTTTGTTGTTGTTGTTGTGTAGTCATGATTATACATGCTAACATGGGTACGCATTGTGTAAAATGTCATTTGATAAAATACCTTTCCCCTAAATGGAGGAATAAAGGAATTTAGAAGATGTGTCATTTTGTAAGAGGTTTATTCTGAGCCAAATAGGAGTGACCATGGCCCGAGGCACAGTCTCAAGAGCTCTTGAGACCATGTGCCGTGAAGATGTCATTTGGGTCCTCTTGGAAGCTGAGGCAAAGTTAGGAGTGCAGGAGGTTTATTAGGGGTTGTGAAGGTAAAAGAGATGCCTGTGAAGGTAAAAGAGAAAGGACACAAAATTGAGGAGGAAAAGCCTTCAGAAGGAAATGCGGATTTCATAAAGTTTAGGTCAAATGAACAGGGAACTCTAAAGCAAGAATTGTCCACTGGAGGAGTTCAGTGTTGGGCAGAAGTGGCTAATGTTAACATCCCAGTCATGCTTCGTCATTGGCTGGGAACTCCGTGGAGTGAGTGAGGCTTTGCCTTAAAAGATGAGGCAAATCTTGCATGAGACTATCAGCTTACAGTTCTCCTTGATAATAAATGACCAGGGCCATTTTCAAGGGAGAGCTGAGTGGTAGACCTTTCTGTCTCCCATGGAACAGAAAATGGTTAGTCTAGGACTAGATACAGGATTAGTTGCTTGATTGAGATTCAAAAATAAGTGTTATTGATTTACTTTGTCATTGTTATGATTGCTATCAAGAGGCACCAAACTAAATTTGTAGGCAGATTGAAGGAAAACTGGACAATTACTTATAATGCCTATTCTTTTTAAAAAGTGAATGAATTTACTATGAACTGATTAAAATTAAAAACAAAAACAAAAACAAAGCAAAACAAAAAAAAATAAAAATGTCCAGGACCAGACGGATTCACAGCCAAATTCGACCAGATGTACAAGGAGGAGCTGGTACCATTCCTTCTGAAACGATTCCAATCAACAGAAAAAGAGGGAATCCTCCCTAACTCATAACTCATTTTATGAGGCCAACATCATCCTGATACCAAAGCCTGGCAGAGACACAACAACAACAACAAAATTTACACCAATATCCCTGATGAACATCGATGTAAAAATCCTCAATAAAATACTGGCAAACCGAATCCAGTAGCACATCAAAAAATTTATCCACCATGATCAAGTGGGCTTCATCCCTGGAATGCAAGCTGGTTCAACATAGGCAAATCAATAAACGTAATTCAGCATATAAGCAGAATCAAAGACAAAAACCACATGATTATCTCAATAGATGCAGAAAAGGTCTTTGACAAAATTCAACAGCCCTTCGTGCTAAAACTCTCAATAAATTCGGTATTGATGGAACGTATCTCAAAATAATAAGAGCTATTTATGACAAACCCACAGCCAATATCATACCGAATAGGCAAAAACTGGAAGCATTCCCTTTGAAAACTGGCACAAGACAGGGATGCCCTCTCTCACCACTCCTATTCAACATAGTGTTGGAAGTTCTGGCTAGGGCAATCAGGCAAGAGAAAGAAACCAAGGGTATTCAGTGAGGAAAAGAAGAAATCAAATTGTCCCTGTTGCAGATGACATGATTGTATATTTAGAAAACCACACTGTCTCAGTCCAAAATCTCCTTAAGCTAATAAGCAACTTCAGCAAAGTCTCAGGATACAAAATCAATGTGCAAAAATCACAAGCATTCTTATACACCAATACCAGACAAATAGCCAAATCATGAGTGAACTCCCATTCACAATAGCTTCAAATAGAATAAAATATCTAGGAATCCAGCTTACAAGGGATGTTAAGGACCTCTTCAAGGAGAACTACAAAACACTGCTCAGTGAAATAAAAGAGGACATAAACAAATGGAAGAACATACCATGCTCATGGATAGGAAGAATCAATATTGTGAAAATGGCCATACTGCCCAAAGTAATTTATATATTCAATGCCATCCCCATTAAGCTACCAATGTCTTTCTTCACAGAATTGGAAAAAAACTGCTTTAAAGTTCATATGGAACCAAAGAGACTCCACATTGCCAAGACAATCCTAAGCCAAAAGAACCAAGCTGGAGGCATCACGCTACCTGACTTCAAACTATACTACAAGGCTACAGTAACCAAAACAGCATGGTACTGGTACCAAAACAGAGATATAGACCAATGGAACAGAACAGAGCCCTCAGAAATAATACCACACATCTACAGCCATCTGATCTTTGACAAACCTGACAAAAACAAGAAATGGGGAAAGGATTCCCTATTTAATAAATGGTGCTGGTAAAATTGGCTAGCCACAAGTAGAAAGCTGAAACTGGATCCTTTCTTTACTCCTTATACAAAAATTAATTCAACATGGATTAGAGACTTAAATGTTAGACCTAAAACCATAAAATTCCTAGAAGAAAACCTAGGTAATACCATTCAGGATATAGGCATGGACAAGGACTTCATGTCTAAAACACCAAAAGCAATGGCAACAAAAGCCAAAATTGACAAATGGGATCTCATTAAACTAAAGAGCTTCTGCACAGAAAAAGAAACTACCATCAGAATGAACAGGCAACCTACGGAATTGGAGAACATTTTTGCAATCTACTCATCTGACAAAGGGCTCATATCCAGAACCTGCAAAGAACTCAAACAAATTTACAAGAAAAACACAAACAACCCCATCAAAAAGTGGGCAAAGGATATGAACAGACACTTCTTAAAACAAGACATTCACACAGCCAACAGACACATGAAAAAATGCTCATCATCACTGGCCATCAGAGAAATGCAAATCAAAACCGCAATGAGATATCATCTCACACCAGTTAGAATGGCAATCATTAAAAAATCAGGAAACAACAGGTGCTGGAGAGGATGTGGAGAAATAGGAACACTTTTACACCGTTGGTGGGATTGTAAACTAGTTCAACCAGTGTGGAAAACAGTGTGGCGATTCCTCAAGGATCTAGAACTAGAAATACCATTTGACACAGCTATCCCATTACTGGGTATATACCCAAAGGATTATAAATCATGCTGCTATAAAGATACATGCACACGTATGTTTATTGCAGCACTATTCACAATAGTAAAGACTCGGAATCAACCCAAGTGTCCATCAGTGACACACTGGATGAAGAAAATGTGGCACATATACACCACAGAATACTATGCAGCCATAAAAAAGGATGAGTTCGTGTCCTTTGTAGGGACATGGATGCAGCTGGAAACCATCATTCTCAGCAAACTATCACAAGAACAGAAAACCAAACACTGCATGTTCTCACTCATAGGTGGGAATTGAACAATGAGATCACTTGGACACAGGAAGGGGAACATCACACACCAGGTCCTATTGTGGGGAGGGGGTCAGGGGGAGGGATAGCATTAGGAGATATACCTAATGTAAATGACGAGTTAATGGGTGCAGCACACGAACGTGGCACATGTATACATATGTAACAAACCTGCACGTTGTGCACATGTACCCTAGAACTTAAAGTATAATAATAATAAAAAAATAAAAAATAGTAATAATAAGAGCTATTTATGACAAACCCACAGCCAATATCATACCGAATGGTCAAAAACTGGAAGCATTCCCTTTGAAAACTGGCACAAGACAGGGATGCCCTCTCTCACCACTCCTATTCAACATAGTGTTAGAAGTTCTGGTCAGGGTAATCAGGCAGGAGAAAGAAATAAAAGGCATTCCATCGGGAAAAGAAGAAGTAAAATTGTCCCTGTTTGCAGATGACATGATTGTATATTTAGAAAACCCCATTGCCTCAGCCCAAAATCTCCTTAAGCTGATAAGCAACTTCAGCAAAGTCTCAGGATACAAAATCAATGTGCAAAAGTCACAAGCATTCTTATACACCAATAACAGACAAACAGAGAGCCAAATCATGGTGAACTCCCATTCACAATTGCTTCAGATAGAATAAAATATCTAGGAATCCAGCTTACATGGGATGTGAAGGACCTCTTCAAGGAGAACTACAAACTACTGCTCAATGAAATAAAAGGGACACAAACAAATGGAAGAACATACCATGCTCATGGATAGGAAGAATCGATATCATGAAAATGGCCATACTGCCCAAGGTAATATATAGATTCAATGCCATCCCCATTAAGCTACCAATGTCTTTCTTCACAGAATGGGAAAAAACTACTTTAAAGTGTATATGGAACCACAAAAGAGCCCACATTGCCAAGACAATTCTAAGTCAAAAGAACAAAGCTGGGGGCATCACGCTACCTGACTTCAAACTATACTACTAGGCTACAGTAACCAAAACAGCATGGTACTGGTACCAAAACAGAGATATAGACCAATAAAACAGAACAGAACCCTCAGAAATAATACCACACATCTACAACCATCTGATCTTTTATAAACCTGACAAAAATGGGAAATGGGGAAAGGATTCCCTATTTAATAAATGGTGCTGGTAAAATTGGCTAGCCATATATGGAAAGCTGAAACTGGATATCTTCCTTACCCCTTATATGAAAATTAATTCAAGATGGATTAGAGTCTTAAATGTTAGACCTAAAACCATAAAAACCCTAGAAGAAAACCTAGGCAATACCATTCAGGATATAGGCATGGGTGAGGAATTCATGTCTAAAACACCAAAAGCAATGGCAACAAAAGCCAAAATTGACAAATGGGATCTAATTAAACTAAAGAACTTATGCACAGCAAAAGAAACTACCATCAGAGTGAACAGGCAACCTACAGAATGGGAGAAAATTTTTGCAATCTACTCATCTGACAAAGGGCTCATATCCAGAACCTGCAAAGAACTCAAACAAATTTACAAGAAAAAAACAAACAACCCTATCAAAAGGTGGACAAAGGAGATGAACAAACACTTCTCAAAAGAAGACATTTATGCAGCCAACAGACACATGATAAAATGCTCGTCATCACTGGCCATCAGAGAAATGCAATACAAAACCACAATGAGATACCATCTCACACCAGTTAGAATGGTGATCATTAAAAAGTCAGGAAACAACAGGTGCTGGAGAGGATGTGGAGAAATAGGAACACTTTTACACTGTTGGTGGGACTGTATACTAGTTCAACCATTGTTGAAGACTGTGTGGTGATTCCTCAAGGATCTAGAACAAATACCATTTGACCCAGCCATCCCATTACTGGGTATATACCCAAAGGATTATAAATTATGCTACTGTAAAGACACATGCACACGTATATTTATTGTGGCACTATTCACAACAGCAAAGACTTGGAACCAACCCAAATGTCCATCAGTGACAGACTGGAGGAAGAAATTGTGGCACATATACACGATGGAATATTATGCAGCCATAAAAAAGCACTATTCACAATAGCAAAGACTTGGAATCAACCCAAGTGTCCATCAGTGACACACTGGATGAAGAAAATGTGGCACATATACACCACAGAATACTATGCAGCCATAAAAAAGGATGAGTTCGTGTCTTTTGTAGGGACATGGATGCAGCTGGAAACCATCATTCTCAGCAAACTATCGCAAGAACAGAAAACCAAACACTGCATGTTCTCACTCATAGGTGGGAATTGAACAATGAGATCACTTGGACACAGGAAGGGGAACATCACACACTGGGGCGTGTCGTGGGATCGGGGTGGGGAGGGATAGCATTAGGAGATATACCTAATGTAAATGACGAGTTAATGGGTGCAGCACACCAACGTGGCACATGTATACATGTATAACAAACCTGCACGTTGTGCACATGTACCCTAGAACTTAAAGTATAATAAAAAATTTTAAAAAAAGAAAATTAGTTATAATGACTATTCTCTTTTAAAAATGAATAAATTTACTATGAACTGTTTAAAATTTAAAAAATATTTTTTAAATTAAGTAATACATATGTAATTAATTAGTCAATAAGTGTACACTGATATCTCGCCTTCCTTCACCTTTCACAGGTTTATTTTTAAGCAAATTGCTTAGGCATGTCAATAGTCGGGGTGGTGTGGTGTTAATTTTTAAATTTTTATTCTAGACATGTTATCATAGATGATTGCACAGTGTGGAATCTTGAATAAGCATGTTCTTACCTAACATATCATTTAGGAAGACAGCATGCATGGTGTAATGGAAAGAACTCTGGGCAGAAAGTGAGAAGGCTTCAGCGCTGGTCTTGAATTTTCCAAAGTTAAAATGTACGTTCTAAATTCAAAAAAAAATTTACTGTCTCCTAAAAATTCCATCATTGCTTTTATTTTTATCAGTATGTCATAGACAATACCAAAAGGTTTTAAAGTCTTTAAGAATCCTGTCCATTACTCAACAAATATTTAATGAGTACAGAACTGACATTAGTCTCAGTTCTAGAAACGGGGATACAAAGCAAGGTCCATGCCTTATTGGAGTTTCTGGTTTCGTGGGAAGGGCATCGAGATAAAGAAATGCAATTCGTGATGGATACAAGTGCTATGAAAAACAGTGAAGTATACCAAGGAGGAAGAGAATGCCAGTCTCTGTGTGTGTGTGTGTGTGTGTGTGTGTGTGTGTGTGTGTGTGTGTGTGAGAGAGAGAGAGAGAGAGAGAGAGAGAGAGGTGAGGCCTGGATTTACATAGGGTGTTCAAGGGCATCTTCTAATGGAGAAGCGAATGTTGGAGCCCAAACAAATCTGGATTATGTGAACAGGAAGACAGAGGAGATGTGGGAGCAGAAAGAACTGTAACTGTAAAACCCTGAGGCAGGAATAGCTGAGTTTCCTGTGGTAAAACCCTGAGACAGGAATAGCTGAGTTTCCGGGAGGAACACCTTGAAAGTAAGTGTGGGTGGATGATTGTAAAAGAGGCAAGTTGGAGAGGTGGAGTGCAAAGGCAGTGTATATCATGTGAGGCTGTAAAGGCCAGACATGGAGTTTGAGGCTCATGCTAAACTTGAAGGAAAGTCCCAGATATTTTTAGATAGGATGGCCTGATCTGATTTACTTTTTAGAAAGATCACTCTGGATGTGGTGAGGAAAGCACCAGCGGGGTGGCGAGCATGGAAGCTGGAGGCTAATGCAACAGCCCAGGTGAGTGATGAGGATGGCTTAGGCAGGGACAGGGGTAATGGTCTGCTTCATGATACATTTGGAAGGTAGAGTTGTCTTGAATTGAGGATGAACTGGGTATAGGGTGTGAGGATAAGAGAAGGATAAGGATGACTCCTAACCTGAGTTACTGTATAAAGTGTGGCACTCACATCTATGGGTTGGTCCTCATTTTTGGTTCTGCTAACGTAAGCAATGTGTGGGAATTTCAAGACATGAAAAGCGGTGTGCTGTTCTGTATTTTCTACTCACTACTTTATTCTTTACTCACTAACAACACATTACTTGACCTTTGATATGAGTTAAATTTTTTATATATCCCACAGGATCCTCTTTTGAGAGGGAATTTAGGCTGTAATTGGGCTTGTGCATCAGAGGACAGAAAGGATTGGCAGTGATGACATTCAGTCAAATCTAGCACCTCACTTGAATTGGGTTTGATGTATAAGCCTTCTTTCCTTTGGTAAGAGGGCTGGAACAATTTATAGAGAAGAATTCCTTGTAGGGATTTGGTAGCATTAAAGTTCTATTTGACACCATAATGTAAAAATTATCTTTTTGAGAAAGGCACATAAGTATAGAGTTAGGACTTCCTTTAGAACAATAACCCAGCACAGAACCAGCTCCATTGTTACCTGAGACTTAAAGAATTTAGGAGACTTTCTTCAAGGTAAGGGATAAATAATTACACATACAAAAGTTAGAATAATAAATTATTTAGTATGAGAAAAAAATCACAAAATAACAAATATTTAAAACTGATAAAACCACAAACAACATAATATGCATACATAATCTTCCTTTATAAATGTACTGCCCAACATCTCTCTGTGATGCTGCTTCATACTTTTTTTGGTTACATAGACTTTGATTGTCTTAACATAAAATGATAATTATATCAATTGGATATAAAGATAATTCTGTTTTTACTTTGGCATGGTTGATCAAACTTTGAAAAAATTTATAGTTGGAATGCATAAAACATGTATTCTCACACACATATATTTACTGTGTGTATGATTACAGAATTTGTACAAGCACAAGAATTCTAATTAATTGGTTTTTTTGAGAGAGAGAGTCTTGTTCTGTCACCCAGGCTGGAGTGCAGTGGTGGAATCTCGGCTCACTTCAACTTCCGCCTTCCAGGCTCAAGCAATTCTCTGTCTCAGCCTCCCAAGTAGCTGGGATTACAGGCGCCTGCCACCACGCCTGGCAAATTTTTGTATTTTTAGTAGAGATGAGGTTTCACTATCTTGGCGAGGCTGGTCTTGAACTCCTGACCTCGTGATCCACACGCCTCAGCCTCCCAAAATGGTGGGATTACAGGTGTGAGCCACTGTGCCAAGCTGAATTCTGATTAATTCTATTTCACATCATTTCTATAGAAAAAAATCCTATGGTTTGATGGTTAAAGGTTTGAAAGACTAGCTTCTGGCTCCATATCCTTCCAACGTTATCCTCCTCCCCTACTCATGGGAACTTAGTGCTGGGCACATAGATACCTTTGCATCATGGTGAGACCTGACCCTGCATCATTGCATCAGGATGCTGGGGGAGAGGGCACAGAAAGCCACCAGACTATTCTTGGAAGCCATTCCTATACTGGGAAGGCTATACGAAGAATGATCTATGAACTTCATAAATATACCCCTTTAAACTAAAACTGAGTACATTCTCAGCTTAATTTCCCTGTGGCCCAATCACCAAAACACCCATATTCACTCCAGTGCCACCTTGTCACCCAGAAGTGTGACAGTAATGGAAAGGATAAGAGAAAGTGGTCTTAATTTGCATAAATGATTTTGGCAAATTATACAAAACAGGTGATAGTGTGAACACATTGATAGGACCTCTCCCAGCAGCTTGGAAGGGGCACGTAAAGTAAGGGGCTCTGAAATGTATGCTCCTTTTTCTTTATGGTAAATTTCTTTTACTCATAAGTTACAACTTGTCTTACATAAGGCCTAAATAAGCAGTAAGCTATGAAAGGGTTTCAGACTGACAGAACGGAAATTTGACCAAGAATCTCCTAGAACATTAAAGAGAAACAAGAATAAACAGTCTGCTTAGGAGATAATAAAATTGAGATGTTTACTTTAATGCTTCTTAAACCTATATGTGCATGTGAATTTCCTGGAGTTCTTGTTAAAATGGAGATTCTGACTCAGTTTTGGGGTAGAGCTTGAGATTCTGCATTTCCAGTAACTTCCTAGGTGCTCACAATGTTGGTCTTAACAACACATTTTGAGTCACAAGATCTTAGAATAAGTTCAAGTAGAAATTTCAAAAGTCTCTAGAATTAAAAGAAGAGTTGAGGTTGGAAATAGAGATTTTGGATGTCATCAGTGTAAGCTCATCTAAGTCATAAGGATGTTTAGAGATGAGAAAAGGGTCAAGGACTGAATTTTAGGTGACACCAACATTTAGAGCATTCTTTCTCAGCTGGAGTTCTTCATCTGAACCATAGAAAATGACCTAAGTGACTCCTTGTCCTATCGCAAGTGTGTTACCTAAACACTGTGGATGCATAGGGGGAAGAAAAACATGAGTGGAATCCTTCTGGCATTACAGTCTCATCTCTGGGGAGCTCTGGTAGAGAAAGTGTGACTTAAAATATAGGAAAAGGAGAAATGGTTTATTACAGCAGACTGAGAGTGCCTGGCTGGAAGGTTGCAGTAATATCAGGATCCCAGGGCTTCACAGAAGCTCAGTAAAGAAAATGTATCAAAAATGAGAGAGGAATCCACTATATGAAAAGTTATTAAGAGACTGATGAAAATGAGGTTAGATAATTGATTATTGTCCCCTCTTCCCACAAAGTTGAGGTTGAGGTGATCTTGACAAGGGCAATTTCAGAGGAGACGGAGCTAGATGGTTTGATTTGGGTGGGTTCAGGAGAAAATGGAATCTCAGGAAATTTAGATGATGGGTCTAAATACTGTTATGGAGCAGAGAAATGGGTGCTGGCTGGACCTCAAATAGGAGCAGATTGGGAAGATTTTTCATTAAAAGATAGGAGCTTTTGTAGCCGCCTTTTGTATGTTAATCAAAGTGATCTAGTAGAGAGTATAAACTGTGGATTCAGAAGTGAGAAGTGAAATTCTTACAGGTAAAAGCTTCTACTAGGAGAAAGGGGATCTACTAGGATCTACCAGGAAATAGAGGTGTTGGCCTTGGAAAGATCATGCATGTTTCACTCATTGTAACAGTAGAGGAAACAGAGTATTCAGGCTCAGGTGTAGGGCCCAGATATACGATGAAAAATAGTGAAAATATAAGTAAGGAAAAGATATCTCCAACAAGATCAAAATGTTTCATCCTGTGCAATACTCTTCAGGGTTATGCAGGAAGCTCCATATAACTCCTAAGATTCAGTGGAATTGTTTGAATTCATTCAATCAGCAAATACTCATGGAGGATCATCTGGGCATCATGCACTGTTGCTTTACATGGTTAACTGGACTTGTTCACAGAGCCTTTATTCTTTTGTATTACTGTCCCACTGCACTCACTGGGGCTGTTTTGTGAGCCTATTGGAAAAAAGCAGAAAAGAAGTAAGGAGATGATGTTGTATAGAAAGCGCTGTTTAAGATTAAGATGTGGAAGTGTGAGTTCTGATGTCATTATCCCTGTGTGCAGAGATAAAAGGAGAACAATCCTAGAATTGTCAGTGTAAGATACTACACAAAGTGGGTATTCGGATGTAGTAGATTGTCTCATCATCTCTCCCTGCCCCGGTGTCACCTAACTCCCCAACATACTAGTGGAAAATTCCTGGACACCTTATTCAGCTGCTTATTAAATGATCCCAGCCTATACTGTGAGTCGAACCTACTGCTGTCTCTTATGCCTGACCTCGCATTTTCATGTCTACACCTACCTCTATATCTCAGCTTCTCATAATTACTGCCTGAATTACTGCAGTAGAGTAATAGAGACAAATAAGTCTCTTTCCTGCTTCAAACTCATTATTCCTTAAGTTGTATTTTAAGTAACAGGCCAGATCATGCCACTCTCCTTCTCAAGAACCACTGTTTAAAGAAAGCCTAAAGTCAGTATGACATCCAAAGCCTTCATATCTGACATTTTCAACTTCATCCCTTCTTCCACTCATCAAATCATCCTCTGCTTTGGGCAGCCCAGGGCACTTGCTCCTAATATCCTTATGCCTTCCCATGAACTTTCCTGCCTTCTTCATGTCTGTAATTCTATTTCTCAAGTCTAAAATACAACTCAGCTTTGTTTTGGCCTTTCACATTATTTCAAAGATTCATATCAAATTCTACACTCTGCAAATCCTTCTGAAATGTTTCAAGTCAGAATGAATTGTTCTTTCTTCTACATCTTCATAGAAGTTGAATGGTACAGCCATTACAGCACTTATTTATGTCCTGTGTCATAGATATATGCTTTTTAAGAGAGGCACAGTGTTTACTCATCACTGAATCATCTCCCAAGCACATTCACATATTGTCTTTTATTTTGTACATAGTTGGTATCCAAAGAATTTTGCATAAATACATCAACCAACTAATCTACTAAGTAATTTTTAAAAAAGGAAATAAATACAAATTTGGGTCATTCACTAGATTGTATGTGCTATAAAGGTAAAGCTTTTATTAACTTTTTAAATTACCACTACAAAGAATGAAGCTCACCTCAATAACTGCTTGTTGCAGGAATGATTCAAAAGATTCTAATGATCAATGTATAACTGAAGGTTGAGGGAAAGGATGATTCTAGTAAAAAAAAAAAGTAATAAGCAAGAATTGCTAAACAAAGGGGAAGAGAAAGAGTAGAATTGTGGAGTCGATCATGGATGGATTATTGGTTGTTGGGATTTCTGGGAGACATGCACTTTCAAGAGAAGCCGAGAAAGACACTGTGACCCTCATCCCTGACTGAGAGAGGAGCCATGAACATGATGAGAATGTTGACAGAAAATCTGAGCTGAGGTGCTTTTGTCCACTCCCGTTTGGACAGTCTGGTGAGAGCCAGGGCTGCATTTTGCAGAGACCTCAGTGAGTACCCAAGGCAGCTCAGCCAGTCTGGGCCTGACGGGGCTGGGGTGAGTGCTCCTCAGCCAGCCTGGGCTGTCCTGTAGCACAGAAGAGATCAGAAATTTCTGTTCCCTATCGAAAAAGGGACAGTTATAAAAAGCTGAGGAGCTTGCAGGGGCTCCTTTTGGTGGGGGCTAAGTGACTCCGAATCTAAGGGCTGATGGACACGCCTCTCAGAGTCACATAGTGACCTTGGTGGGTGAAATATACTAGTGAAAGCTGGAAAGGGGTCCATTCAGCCAAAGGAGTTCCTGGGTTCCCAGGAACATGGCCTGACTAAGCAAATACACCTTGAGCTACAACAGGCGGGCCTTTAACATGCACACAGGCAAGACTCCTTAGTTAAGGCTGAATCCACCAGGTTTCAGCAGATACCAGCCAGAGGACAGCAAGAACCAAAGAGGTGATACAGGGGACATGAGCCCAAGCCCTAATATGAGACATGGGACCCTTCCCCATCATGACATCAGGAGAATGAGAAGCTTCCCCTATAGCCAGCAACCATGTGGGGAAGGAGAAAGAGACAGGGTGGGAGGAACAGGTCTGTTAGAGTGAAACTTTACACCAACAGACTACTTACCCAGTAGAGATGATCTGGACTGAAACAAACTGGGAAACTGCTAAGTTTAAATCTCCCCTACCTTCTTGGCCCAGGGAAGCAGAGGCTCATGAGAAAGATTCAATCAGCCGGAGGAAATTAAAATGTGCTCTTTATTTGTTTTATGAACCCAGTGTGTTAAAACTGTGACCTATCAATTTGGAAGTCAAGAAGTTGTGAACTGTGAGAAGAGAAATTTCAGGAGGAAACAAACAGGAGGCCTATAGTACAGACAAAAAAGTACATTACCAACCTCATGATCATGATGGCCCAAGGAGACCTCCTCTCGATTGTGAAGGGTGAAAAGAGATAAAATAGCAAGAAAGGCCAGGACACGGCATGAGTTTGCTGACCCAAGGAGTGAAGATAATCAGCGTGGAAGGATGGCATACATGCTTCAAATCTGCTTTCAAATAACTGAGTAATGCATGTTTCTCTATTGACTTTGATTTTGGAGGCCTAGCTTACTCAAATTGCTTCTGTTGAGATCTGGAAAAGCACTAGAAAGGTAGTAAAAATACTTTATGTGTATCAATCCCTGCCATTCTACAGTGGATGCTACACAGAAGAATAAGGTGGGGAAAGGCTACAAAAGCAGGAGAAGTCTCCTGATGCCTGGAGGGACCCAAGAGATGGTCCCCACCTGGACTGGCTGAATGGGTTAGAGTAGCAGTTTGGCAGCTGCTCACATTCTGTCTCCCAGACATCTCCTTTGGCTGAGGTATGTGGACTTAGAGGACAGCTTGAAGAGATGGTTTCTCAGTGTGTTTTAGTATTTAGTGGACTGTTTACTACTGTCCTGTAACATGCCCACATCGAGAACTGGGTTAAGACCCTGAACCTTTCATCTTTAACTACCTTTGACTTGATTTCTTTTCTTTGTGAATCAAGAAAAACCTGTCACTTTTTGCCTTTAGTCGTGGACTGTCTGTTCTACCTTTAATCATTTCACTAACAGTTTTGGTATCACATTCTCCTGATGTGTTAAGACCTTCTTATTCAATGAAGTTTTCTGGGTCTTCATCTCTACTAATATAACACCAGATGTAATTGGGCTCTTCACTACAGTTAGAAAGGAAGGAAAAGCAAGCCTAACTTTTAAATGTATAATTCACATGTAGATATCCCTCACTATCCATATACTTAATTATGGATTATAAAACTAATTATGTACTCTGTGGTGTTTCTCTCTGAAGCTCCTTCAGATATTCTACATTCATCTTCACAACATCTTTGTAAGATATGACCAAAAGATCAATTATTTTCCTCTAATGGAAAGAAGAAATGGTAAGTGGTTTGCCAAGGTCACTCATCGTTAGTGCTGGAGCTTGGTGGCAAGAAGCCCAGGTCTCATGATTATTGCTCCGGTGCTCAATCCAGGAAGTCGTGTTGCCTCCCCAACCATGTTGGTGCCTCAGGAGTGGCTCTAGGTTAGATAAGCAGGCAGACCTCCCCCTGAGGCATTCAGCAATCATATTAGTCGGTTTTCACACTACTGATAATGATATACCTGAGACTGGGCAATATACAAAAGAAAGAGGTTTAATGGACTTACATTGCACATGACTTGGGAGGCCTAACAATCATGGCAGAAGGCAAGGAGGAGAAAGTCATGTCTTACATGGATGGCAGCAGGCAAAGGGGAGCAGGGAAACTCCCCTTTATAGAACCATCAGATCTCAGGAGACTTATTCACTATCAGGAGAACAGCATGGAAAAGACCTATCCCCATGATTCAATTACCTCCCACTAGGTCCCTCCCACAACACATAAAAATTCAATATGAGATTTGGGTGGGGACACAGTCAAACCATATCAGCAAGCCAGAGAGGATGCAACCAACTGCATGGTCAAACCTGTTCTCAGCCTTCAACCAGAAAGCAGCATATATGAAATAGATTACACAGCAATCAAGAAACAGCCCCCATCTCCATCCAATGCAACAGACCATGCTGGAGCACCTCTGCCTTATAAAGCCCTTGTTGTTATAATGATAGCAAAAGCAGAGGTGCTATGTCACATTAATGGCATAGTCAGTCACATTAAGCTCTTTAAAAATAAAAAGTTTAATATATTTAAGGCTCTAAGGTATATCTCATGATCATCCCATTTAATCCTTACAAAAAATTATGAGGTACATATAATCACCCTGATATAGAACTGGCAAGTGCCAGAGTGAGGATCTAAACCCAGCTCTGTTCACTCCACCCTCCCATTGCTAGAGTTGGAGGCAGCATGAAGGTGGGACATCACAAATCAGGTCACTACCACTTTTGGGGACGGGAGAGATAGACTCGAGTAAATCACTCTTGGAGGCCAGCTCAGTAGAGAAGAGCAAGCAAAGTGGAACAAATGGTCCTTGAGTTACCTCTTGACTGTGGTACTAATTTAACTTTGTGACTTTGGCATAGTCAAGCTCAGTGACAAAGTGATTCCATAGCCATACAAATGATTTCTGACTAAAATCGGCACCTGGAGGGTGAAAAATAATGAATTTCCATATGGATGAGGGGATTATGGGACATGCCTCTCCAGTGGGCTGGGTCTCTCTCTCACTTTTTGTCACTCTTTTCTCCTCATCACTGCTGCATTTTTAAGAGCCTTGAATAACTCCTGCATTCTAGATATATACTCCAGTGTAAATATGCAGAACATTTTGACACTTAAAAATATGTCCATAGCGAAGTAGGACAGGTTGAAATTATAGTAGCCTGGAGCCATAAGGGAGAGAAAGAAGTAATACTTTACGTTCTGAAGTTACAAGGACTAGTTTACCAGCCAATTGCTGCAGAGGGAGGATAAAATTACTAACCAAATCAACAAATGCATAGGCTAGAAAACAAATAAATTATTTCAACACTATTTCAGAAACCCATGTTTCATCAATGATAAATCACTACGTAGAAGGGAAGCTACGAATACTGTACTTATTTTAAAGACTCAAAATATGACTTAATATCTTCATGGAGTGATATATTCATTTATTCAAAAGTGAACCATCATAATATATGAATGGGTATACCTCATTTACATATAATATGCCAGGCAGTGATAAATTAGAACTATGAACACCTACTGCCTCAGTTCCCCGATGATAGCCTCAACTAATTTCTGCCTGATAAAGCAAACAAGTAAACAAAATGATTGTTCCAGATTCCTAAAGAGTCTTGTACTGAATCCTCACCGCAAAATTAAATTTTGTCAAAGGCTGATGTGCCGTGTTTATGATGCCTGCCTCTCAACTGACAGAGGGCTGTGAATGTAATAAGGATCCTTAATGCCTGGGGAGATTAAGAGATTGTTACAAGTTTACCCCAAAGCCAGTGTCAGAGAATTGGATCTTTATAGCATGATTTCATGACTTTGTGAGAATATACTCCCAAAATGTTACACAAAGCACATTCAGTTTAATTCCAAAGCCAAACATAAGTGCTTGGGATTATCTATGCCTTGGCTGCCCTTCATTAATGCAAATAATTAAAAGCTGAGTATAAACACAAAGGCACATGGACTGCCGAGATAAAGTGAGAGATCTGCACTCTCTTCAACCATTCTGTTTTCTTTTGTCCTTTTGGTTGCTTGGATGTTTACAGAGCTCTCCCCATTTGCTCCACTAAATGCCTGATGAAGGACAGGATAGGTAGTTTCATCCCCATTCTGTAAATGAGTACCTCAGGCTCTAAGGGATACGAACTTGTCCAAGGTCATTTAGAAAAGAGTAAAAACCAGAATAGATTTCAGAGCTCCCATTTCATGGTGCAGGGCTTTTTCTGCTACACCTTCTCCATGGCATATTTTTCAGAATGCACCAATAGTTGGCACCGTCGATCATGCAACAAGTGTTTACTCAGAGCTCACTGCATGCATGAGACTATTTTAGGTGTCACAGATAGAATGATGGACAACAAAAAGACCCAGCCTTTCTGATAATAAGAGATTGATAATGCAATATGTAAACCACAAAGTTTTATTCTTTTTTTTTTCTTTCAGCTTTCTACTCATAGGGGAAATTAATACACTTTCAGGATGAACTTTGAACACCGAAGATGATAAAAAGAAGATTGCTTATATATTTGTCAAAGTCCTGTTGTCTTGCTCTTGAGATTGGCTAGGGGCACATGATGAGATATGATTTGTTTTTTAAATAATGCATATGTAAAGTGGATCCAAATGAATTATAATTAAACATAGAGTATTGACCAGCCAACCTATTAAAGTGAATATTAGTAATACTACATTATTTCCATTTCTAAAATGGATTCTGATATCTTAAGAAGTTTTATTGTATACCTATGAAATACTGAAAAAAGTATTTGGGGCAGTTGATAAATGATGGCAAATTTCAGATATACTAAGATAGTTACTTTGCAAGGTAGAATTCCACATATAGGCAGCCATTTTAAACAGTACAACAGTTGAAATGTTTAAATACTGGTTCTAGTCTGAACAAAGTAGCCAAAAACAATGAAATTTATAAATGGAATAAACTGTAACATAGCCTCATCTACTGGAAATTGACCTTTCTAATGTTTTAGCTTAGAAAACACAAAAAATACCTTTTTGTTGAAAAATGATTCATTTCTCATGATAGATGTTTTTTAAATCTTCAATTATTTGGTAACACGTTGATTTAGTAATCACTTCCATTGTCTTTCCTTGTTCATAAGTGTATCAGTCCTGAACAGCTAGAGGTAACCTCAGAATATCATTACAGGTTTCTCTTTAAAATAAGAAAACAATTGGTGGGGCCAAGGTTACAAAAGAGCTTCTAGGAAGCCTGAGAACTCTATTTTGTTTGGGGACTAGGGGAGTGGTTGGACTAGATATTTTACCATAACCAACCATAAAACAAACACTCTTATTGCAATTAGCAAATTCAAAACCTCAAATAACGTATGTTTTCGGAAACTGTGATTTTTAAATATAAAGACGGTCTACAAAGTGAAGCTCTAATTTACAAGACTAGTTGCCCTAAGCCACAGAACTCCAAATAGGATTATCTAATGCTATGCACCTTGTTTACTTTGTTTCTTTAATTTGCTAATGTTTCCTGATGTATGAAGTAACAGCTGCTGAAATTCTGCAAGCCACAAAAATACTCTTAAGCATAAAACCTATGTCCCGATTTTCGAGGCTGAGATCAGAACAAGTTGTTGAATCTGATTATCTAAATGGGAAAACAGGGAGTGTAAAGAGTGAATCAATATTAGTCATGGCACAAAATGGCAGCAAAATCGACTTCTGAAAGGAACTGCCACTTTCCATGAAGGCGAGGCCACTGTCCAGGAAGGCAGCCACAGCACTTCTCCCAGCTGCCACCTTCTCCTTAAGGTCCGCCTCTGGAGCAATCACTCGTGTTTGTGGGGGATAAGGCAATGAGGTTTGGCCAGAGATGATTCTCATTTGATTTCATTTGGATATTCAAAGAAAATGGGGCTAATTTTATTTCTAACACAGTCTTTCCTAGGGACCAAGTATTTCAGTGTTAGTAACTTCCCATACCCTGTATTTGCTCATGATCCACCATAAATTTATGTCCCTTTGTTCTTCTTTACATATTCTTCATAGGTGATCTACCCAGGTTTGCAAACACCTGTTGTTTGGATGCCAAAATATGCATCATCATCCCCTTCCTGAATTCCAAACCCATATATCTGGCTCCCTGCAAAACATCGCCTACTGGATACCCAAAATGGGCATCTTTATCTTCCTCTACCAGTCTGCTCTTTCTCCTGTATTTCCTTTGAATATTAGCAGACAGACTATCACCAACATAGTTGTCTAAATTAGAAATTTGGAAGTCATTTGCATTCTTTCTCACCTTGCCTCACCAGTTCTATATTGATTCTACCTGTTTTTTATATGGATATATTGTCCTTCTCTTTCTTCATCCCTATAGTGACTATTTAAAATTCAGAAGCTTATAATAACTTATTTGCACTGCCACAACCTCCTAAATGGCCTCCTTTCTTCTAATCTTACTTTCCTCTAATCTACTGTCTATCCTGGAATCAAAGTCATATTCTAAAATTAAAATCCAATTATATCACTTTCCATCTAAAGTATTTCAATGACAGCCTACTATAGAGAGTAGTGACTGTCAATATTTTTGTTATTAAAGGTTCATTCATATATATTTAAAGTATATGCAAGAGGCAGAAGTGGACTCATTCTGGTTGAAGAAAGGGAGTGGAACCTCTGGATCCCCTTCAGCTCAGGCCCATCTGGGTCTCCCCCACACCGATTCCACAGAGTCTGCAAACAGCTGGATGGTTGTGATAGCCTTAAGCTCCTCTGTTTATGCCTTACACAGACTCCTATAAACTCTCCCAATCCCCAACAGCTGCATTTATAAGTTTCTTTTTGTCACATCTGAATTCATAGGAAAGAGTGACTATGAATATAGAGCCCTTGGCTATCTTTGACCACACATTTTCATCCTTGTTCCAGCCTGGACTACCTATAGCAATAATCCTGCTGTCATCCTTCCCCATAACTCTGGGGATTCCCATGGCCTCTCTCTTATTTGACATTTCCTGTTTCCTGTTTCTCATGAGTTCCTCTTTTTTATTGGTTTTGTTTTTAATTCATTCCCTTGTTTCATGGAAAAAAGCCTCCTGTGTTTCATGAGAATGTGTATGTGTATGTGTGATAAATTTTTGAAAATCTTGTTTGCCTGAAAATATCTTCATTATATCTTTATGTGATTGATAGTTTGGTTTGGTCTATATTTTATTTTTATTTTAGTTTATTTATTTATTTATTATTATTATTATACTTTAAGTTCTAGGGTACATGTGCATAACGTGCAGGTTTATACCTGATGTAAATGACGAGTTGATGGGTGCTGACGAGTTGATGGGTGCAGCACACCAACATGGCACAAGTATACATATGGTCTATATTTTAAATAAATAATATTTTCTTTATAAAGTTCAGCTTTAGGCACACTACCATTGTCCTCTAGCTATTGTGGCACCATTAAGAGATAAAGTCATTCTAATTTTTCACCTTTTGTAGTTGACCAGTGGATTTTTTTTTTTCTTTAGAAGCTTGTAGCATCTTCTTGTCCCAACTGCTCTGAAATTTCACAGTGATGTGCTGAGAATGGATTTATTTATGCCATTGAAGCTTTTGAGTGTGACAACTTATGACCTGTCTTAGGAGAGTTTCTTGAATTATTTTCTGTTTGCCTTTTTCTAGAACTACTATTGTTTAGTTGTTGGATTTTCTTAACTATTCTTTTAACTTTTTTATCTTTTCATTTCTATTTTCCTATTCTTTTCCTTCCAGTCTTTATGAGAAAAACATTTTATTGACTCATTTATTGAACTGTTTATTTCTGATATAATATTTTTATTTTTTGTGAACTCAGTCGTAGTGTTTGTGCATTATTTTAAGCACCTCATTCTTTTGCTGATGTTACAAAATATTCTCTTATTTCTCTTAGGATGTTAGTGATAGGAGTCCCCTAGCCTTTTCTTTTTTCTCTACCATCTCTGTTTCCTCTAAGTTTGTTTTATTTATGCTGTGTTTTGGTCGCTATCCTTCATTTCAAAAGCTTTCTGTAAAAATCTATAATCCCTTGAATTATATTATTAAGGGTAAGGGATTAAAACCATGATTAGAACCCTTTAGTCCATAGAAAATGCTTGTCAATTTTGAATTTCTCTCTAGGGTGATTTTATGTAGTCTTAACCCAGAACATCACAAGGTTTCTTGTTTTTGTAGAATAACTCTGAAATAAGATCATACAGGCAACAAACTCCATCTTCCCACAGTGAAACAGTAGGGCTGATGGACCCTTTTTCATCATGAGCCAATCACACAGATTTCCAGACTCAGTGCAAAGTCTCTTCCTCTGTAGAACCTGCTTTGATGCCATCCTGCTCCCAAGATCCAAATACAATTAATTGCATCCTCCTTGTTGCTTTCAGGACACTTGTATATTCCTTTATTTTTAAACTATCAGGTTGCAAAAACTTGCTTATACATCACCTTAAATTTTTATTTCCTTGAAGTGAAGAGCCGGATCTTTTTCAACTTTTCTACCATAATACTTGGATGAGTACCTACTGTGGACTGAATTGTGTCCCTCCTGCTGCTGCAAAACTCCTACATTGAAGCCCATCATAATGTGATGATAATTGAAGGTGGGGCCTTTGGGAAACAATTAGCTTTAGATGAGATCATGACAGTAGGGGTATCATGATTGGATTAGTACCCTAATAAGAAGAGGAACCACAGAGCTTGCTCTGGTTCTCTTTCTCTCTCTCTCTCTGCTACTTAAGAACACAGAAGGTGGCCCTCTGCAAGCTAGGAAGAGGGGCCTCACCAGAACCTTTCCATGCTGGCACCCTAATCTCAGACTTCTAGCTTCTGGACCTTTGGGAAAATATATTTCTGTTACTTAAGCAACCCAATCTATAGTACTTTGTTATGGCAGCCTGAGCTGACTAATCTAGTACCCAACACAGAGAAGAATCTCACAGTAATTCCGCATAAACCAAGGTGGGGCTATGGCCTTGAACACAAATTCATAATGACAATATTGAGAATTTGGTTCAATGTGCCCAAAAGAAGAAAATCACATTCCCCCTTTCCTGGTTCTTTTTCTTTCAGGCTCTTGTTATCAGTGCATAGTAGCTCAGAGCAGGGCTTCAGGATCAGACCTGAGTTTTGACTTTGCTCTAACACTGGTGGAGGGACCATGAGCAAGTTCATAACTTGTCCATGGCTCAGTTTCCTCCTCTGTAAAAGGACAATAAATGTTCTATATTTACCTCAAAGCACTGTTTGGAGGATTAAAGGTACAGTTCTTAGAAGAGCTCTGGCACTAATTTCTTTTTACTAAAAAGTGCAGTTGTAAAGCTTGGGCTTCCACATCATATGCCAGGGTTATCTTGACTAGCAACCAGCAAGCTGGTATATATCAGTCTATTCCCAGTTTACCCCAAATAATCCGCCTGTTTAAAACCTCCTCAGGAATACTTTTTTTTTGCTAATTGTCTGACTAAAAACAGAATACTTTTTTTTTTTTCTAATTGTCTGACTAAAAAGGACAATTCCCTTTATTTATTAGACATAATAAAGGACAATGGGAATAAGAAGCTTTTCTTACAATTCTAAAAACTGTTATCTTTATTGTGAGAACAAATGATTAATCACACCTATGTCTGGCAGTGCTTCAGCCAAGCCACAAGCTAGCCAGTGTGGAGAAAGCCTTTGCATAGTTTGTTAATTGGTCTAAATGCCAAATTATCTTAAAAGTTGAATGATTATTCTAATATTAAAGGCCAAAAGTTATTGAGATAATATCACATAAAGTGTTGAATGACATTGTTGATCTGCCATAAAAACTGCAAAGTAATCGTTCTCTTAAACTGCTGTGGTCTGAATATTTATGCCCTCTCAAAATTGATACATTGAAACCTAATCCCCAAGATGATGGCATTTGGAAGTGGAGCCTTGGGAGCTGATTAGGTCAGGGGGATGAACCCCCTATGGATTTAGTGACCTTCTAAAATTTTGAGACCCTAGAGAGCTTCCTTGACCCTTTCGCCATGTATGTTAGGCCGTTCTTGTGTTGCTATGACCTGAGACTGGAAAATTTATAATGAAAAAGGGGTTTATCTGGCTCACGGTTCCACAGGCTGTACAAGCATGGCACTACCATCTGCTTAGCTTCTGGTGAGGGCCTCAGGAAGCTTCTAGTCATGGCAGAAGGTGAAGCAAGAGCAGGCATGTCACATAGCAAGAAGGGGAGCAAGGGAGGAGGGAGGTCCTAGACTTCTAACAACCAGAACCCATGTGAACTAAGGGAGAACTTACTTTTCACCAAGGGGATGGTGTGAAACCATTCATGAGGGATCCAACCCCATGATCAAATCACGTCCCACCAGACGCCCACCTCCAACATTGGGAATCACATTTCACATGAGATTTGGAAGGGACACATGTCCAAACCATATTACCATGTGAGTACACAAAAAGTGCTATCTATGAACCAAAAAGTAACCCCTCACCAGACACCAAATGTGCTGTTGCCTTGATCTGGGACTTGCAAGCGTCTAAAACAGTGGGAAATAAATTTATGTTGTTTACATGCCATGCAGTTTATGGTATTTTGTTACAGCAGCTTGAATTGACTAAGACACAGACCTTCTACTAGAAAGACAATGATCTGTCAATAAGATTTAATGAGATGAAGATTAGAGAGTAATGCAAATTGCTCTAGTATGAGATTTGAATATTTTTATTCCTGTTTGATTCTTTGGGTGTCTCTCTTTAGCAATCAAACAATATAAGGTGCTTAAGAAAAATGTGGCACCTTTTTATCATGCAAATATGAATATAAAATATGAATACAAATTAAATTATAAGTTGAATAAAATGAAAATGTATCAGCATTGTTCAGTTAAAAGATTGCAGTTTTCCTAGGAGGGAAGTAATCTTGTAAACGTATCCTTTTATCTTTTCAAAGAAGTTTATTTTTTTTAGGTACTGATGGGAAATAAAAATTACACTCAAATGAAGGTTTATTAAAAAATACACATTTTATAGAGAGTCTCTGAGTTTTTAAAACAGTTTGAAATGCTCAACTAATATCCTGCAAAAACAAAACAAAAGAATTCTTGTTAGAAAGTCTTGCAATAGAAATTTACATTTTTCTCATAAAGAAAATATTATTTTGGCCAATATAAAATAACTATTATTTTTCTAGAATATTCTCAATGGTGCTCATGCCAATCGTATATTTTTTATATATTTAAAAATATGGCACCAGGACTGACCTTTATTTCTATCCTCATCTATGCAATAAAATAATGAGAATAGCATAGCAATGGCAGGCATCTGACAAGAGCCTGTGCTCTACCTGAGAGCTCAGTGTTCCCACATCATACTTTGGCCCTTAACTGGTGATAATCAGAAATGTAGGACTCAATATCTACATGCTGTACATTAGTATGTAATTAGTTATGGAAAATGTATCTGTATTTGCCTTACTCCTGAAATGAGATCCACTGAAACCTATCTCAACCTCAAAGAATGAGAGATAAAAACACAGAAGCACATACAACTAATAGTAATAAAGGCAGACAATGTGGCCTTAGAAAACATAAATTCTCTAGGAGTATTTAGGAATGTGTTTTTTCACTGCCTGCTTTAAGTGATACTGGAACATTTAATTAGTTTGGGGATTATTTGCTTGATGATGGATTGGAGCAAAGAGTGACTAGAGGCACCAAGACCAATTAGAGCATTGTTACTCTATTGCGAGGCAGAAGTAGTGAGCACCTGAATTCTAGAAAATAATTTGAGTAGGAAAGAAGGGTTGATAAGAGAAATGTTGTGAAAATAAATTGAGACTGTGATGACAGATTTATTATAAGTTCAAGTAAAGAGTTATGATGAAGCAAAGAATCCCACAGAACTGATAATAAACATATCTGCCTCCATAGTCACAGAAGGACCAAACTTGGAATCAAAATGCAGTTTTTTTTCAGCCATCAGAAAGACACCATAGAACTCCAGATTGAGTAATTCTTGTGGGCTGCTCCTTGCTCAGGTAGGTGGGGAGTCTCAAATGAATCTATATTTAATAAAAGCCCACTGGCACAGGATTAAGTATTTGGGAGAAACAGAAAATTAAGAGCAAGTCTATTATCATGGGGACTTTGCAATTGTTTAAAATAGATGGGGTTTGTTTGGGCTCTGGCAGCACTGGGGAACCTTCCCCCAGCCCCTGCCCAATGCAGCATACCTGTTCCTCAGGTGAGGCCCAGAATAGGGTGGCTCTGAGATGTCAACACTGTTTTCTGCTTTCTCCCAGGAGCACTCTAAACATTTAGTTCATTTTTCTCCCTCCTTTTACAAGTAGATAAAACTGTGTTTTAGGAGTTGAAGAAAATAAGATGAAGAGGCAGCGAGAATGCCCTCAAATTCTGCCAGCACCACTCAACTGACACCATCCTGACTGAGGGCTCCAGTAACATTTGTCATTATATCTAATGGATGTTTTTTGCTTCTGTAGTAATTAGGCATCCTTTGAGTACAAATGACAGAAAAACTACTCAACTTGGCTTAAGAAGAAAAAGGTATTGTTCACAAAGTTTAAATATATTCAGTCTTCAGTTCTTTACCAATTGTTCCAGCACAATCCCTTAGCTCAGGCCACCCCTGTGCTTGGGGGAGTCACTCACAATTGTTTGCAGTTGGACGATTTACTGACCCTGGGAATTACTGAGTGGAATTCACTCAACACAAACCAAATAAACCAAGAATAGGCAGGGCATGGTTTCCCATAGGAAAATAAAAGTACCTTACTAGAATCACAGGAACACACACATAGACATTACAGTTTTTATTTTATTGGATTTGAAAGAAACATTTGACACTGACGATCCATTTTTGAAACATGCTCTTTTCTTTCAATCTTTGACATTATTTGTTTTCTCCCACTTCTCTTACCAATCCTTCTCAGGCTTCTTCACAGAATATACCAGACCCAGTTTATACATTACCCAAAATTGTTTCAGATCATCAACTGCTTGCTCTAATTCCTGGCTGAAGAGAATCCACTGAGGCTCACATCATTGCATCAGTTACAAAATTCCAGCTCCTGATGCCATCGCTCCATCTCCCAACACCACCCCCTGTCTCAGTGTCTTCCAGAGCTTACTGACTGACCTGTGGCAAGGCCTCCCTTAGGTTCATCTTGGGGAGGGCGTAAGAAGCCCCAGCACCTTGGCTCAACCAGCCTGGACCCATGGAGGCTCTGGTTTCTCCAAGAGCTGCCTAGAAGAACTAAGTCCTAGAATGGCTAAGAGGCAAATGTTGATCAATGAGAGGCACAAAAAGGGAAGAGGCTGGAAGACAAATTGTACATTCACCCTTTTGTTAAGGGGATTCATTCTGTAAGGTAAGGTTTTCCTGCAAATTTCTCAGTGACTGAGCACCAGGCTATGATTCCTGTGAAGCTAACTAGGCGATATATCGCCATGTATTTACTTTCTTGACTTTCTTACCTCACTTCTATTTTTCTGTTTCCTCTATCCTGCTATGGTATCCTTCACCAACCCCCATTAGGGGTTAGTATGTAACTTTGCTTCCACCTTGCTTCTTAGGGAACATGGGCTAAGACATAGACTATTTTTCTCTGCTCATCACACATTTATGGTGCTCTGTAGGGTTCTCCCTAGGTCATTTCTCTCAACACACATTCTTCTGGTGAGATACCACCCACTTAGTGGAATTCAATTGCCAAATGTAATCTCATGACTCTCCATCTCCATCCCAGGTTCCTCTCTGGAGCTCCAGATCCACGGATCCGTGTCTTACAGGACATACTACTTGGAAGGCTCATAAGTATTGCTAACCCATTTTGCCCAAAACGTATCCATTTGTTAAACTCAAACTGCCCTTCCCTTGATGTTTTTCTTAGTGACTGCACTACCATGCACCCAGCTGTCTAAGTCAGAAACCCAAGAATCACTTTGGTCCCTCACTCTTTCCTACTTCTCATTCTGTCCATCCTGTTTCTCACAGGCCCTGACAATACTACCTCTAAATCCACCCCACCTGCATCAAGTTCTTTCCACCTCCACTGCCACAACCAATCGGAGCCATCCACCTACCTGACCTGCATTCCTCCAGTCCACTTTGCATGGAGCAGTTTCTTTGAAAGATCAATCTCGAAGACTCTTGTCTCAAGTAAAACTCCTTTAATGAAACTTACTTTGGATTTTATGCCTTATTCCCTAACTTTATCTCCAGGCTCACTTCTTGCCTTTCAGCAATCTGGGAGATTCAGGCTTCAGCCCTACTGAGTTTTTATTTTCTCTTGGATCCATGCTCTTTCTCACCTCTTGGTCTGTGTAAGCTATTTCCTCTCCTTAAAACAATCCTCCTTCCTCTCCACTTTGCTAACTTCTGCTCATCCTTCAGGTTTCCCCATGGATATCCCTTCATCCAAGAAGACTTTCTGGATCCCCACCCCTTCACTAGTAAAGGTCAGCGATCCCTGCCAAACTCACACTGCACCTGCAGATTTGTTCTCACAGCACTGAAAGCACTTAATCAGAGATACTGCTGAATTCTCTTTCTGTCTTAGGCAAGTTCTCTGTCTACCTTGCTCATAATTGCTTTCCTCAGAACCTGATACAGTGATTGGCTTAGAGATTAGCCTAATGGATGAACACCTTTAAAAGTAGTTCTGGGCCGGACGCAGTGGCTCGCGCCTGTAATCCCAGCACCTTGGGAGACTGAGGTGGGCAAGATCACGAGGTCAGGAGATCGAGACCATTCTGACTAACACGGTGAAACCCCATCTCTACTAAAAAAAAAATACAAAAAATCAGCCGGGCGTGGTGGCGGGCGCCTGTAGTCCCCCAGCTACTCGGGAGGCTGAGGCAGGAGAATGGCGTGAAACTGGGAGGCGGAGCTTGCAGTGAGCCAAGATCACACCACTGCACTCCAGACTGGGTGACAGAGCAAGACTCCGTCTCAAATAAGTAAATAAATAAATAAACAAATAATAAATAAATGTAGTTCTGCCACTTTGCTTTTCATTTGTATCGAGTCCCAGAACATTTACGATTTTCTCTCAAGAATTTTAGACAACTGTTGTATGCATTTATGCCGTTGCAGACTCTTAACAACTTTGCTTACAGAATCGCAAGGGATGGTATCCAAATGACTTCTAAGATGTTAACTCCAAGGTGAAAGTTTTCATTGAATAGTTCTAAGAAATTACGGCACATAGAGGTGAATGCTATTGTTATTATGTATCTCAATGTTTTTCTCCTTTCTGTCTTACATTCTAATATTTAGTGAAATACAGACTGTAAAAACCCACAGTCTTTAAGAATTGATTTCATAGCAAGTGAGTAAATTAAGAATTCATCCGAGTTGCTTGCCAGGGCCTTTGTCCTGGGAGCTGGGGGCACAAGTCATCTTTTTATTCATTGATGCATCTTGGATCTGACATTCACTACCATTTCTTCCCAAGGTTGTCTATCTTGGAGTTTTTATTTTGTGATTGGACTGTTCTACTGTACCTTTAAAATATTTTTTGGTCATCATTTTTTATTTTATTTAACACTGTTACTTTATTTGTTATATGCATGGTTTCCATAATAGTTTTTGCTCTGTTTACAACTTATTATCTGTTGAACAGAAGATACTAATGGTGACTTTTAGTGTTATAAAATGTAATATGGACTCATATTATAAATGAAAATTGTTTAATGGAATAGATTTGCAAGGAAATCAACTTTATACAAAAGCTAAGCCTATTCAAAATGGGTAAATACAATGGTTTATTGTAAACATTAGAAACATAAAAATTAACTTTTACATTTGAGTTTTATGTTCAGAACAGGATATTATAGCTTCAAATAAGGACATATTTTATGTCTAAGCATATCGTCTTCTGCACTAGTTTTCTTTAGCATCTTAAATGACTTATTTCGAGTTGGGTGAGTCAATGAAAAGGCTCCACAAGCACAGATAACAAACCTAAGTCTCTGCTCCGTTTTGCAGTTTTGAATGTAAATGGATGCCTCCTACATTATTAGCAAGAGTAGATTACATCTCTAAAAATTCATATTCTTAGTTTTATTTTATTTAAACCTCTTAATTGTGGTTGGTATGGGGGATGGGAGGATAAAAGTGTCTTATGGAAAGACACATGACCAGAAATGTCCAGACAGCAGAACATCTGCATCTGTTTGTTTTTTTAACAGAATATATGTATTATATATTATATTATATTATATATTTTATATATTATATATTATAAATATATATTATATATTTTTTATTTTATATATAATTTATATAATATATATATTATAAATATATATAATAAATAATATATAATTATATATTGCAGATTATATATTTATTTATAATATATAATATATATTATATATTTATTTATTATATATTATATATTGTATAATATATATTTATAATATTTATAGTATTTATAATATTTATAATATATATTATATTGATATGATGATATATTATAAATATAATATATAAATATATAAATATATAATATAATAACTATTATATATAATAGCCATTGCAATATAATAGCTCCATCTCCAGAGATTTTGGTATGTATTTCAAAGCAATAAGTTTTAAGATTTAATTATCAACTATAAAACACATTCTGAGACCAGTAGTATTTTTGGAAAGTAGAATATCATTTCATATGAATAGGTACCTAGATTAACTAGAATATATTTTTTGAAAATTGTTTTGTGGGCTAAGCAATTGAAAATCTGAATTTCTTGAAAATTGCTTTGTGGGCTAAACAAGGGAAAGTTTGAACCTCAGATGATTTGCACTACAAAATTGTACTGACAAGAGCAGTAGCTGAGGATGGAAGCCCCAATAGATGTTTAAATACCCAAAACAAAGCTGGTGCTCAGCAGTAATGATGCCCTTTACAAAAATCCCTCCCAAAATTCTACTTAGGAGAAGACCTTTGAGCTTTCAGATAATCCGTCACTTCATATACACTTGATTAATTTAAAAAATCTTCAATCCAGTGTTATATCCAATTTTAAAAGGGGAGGGATTTAAAAGTTGTAGTTTTGTGGTTGTTGCACAGGGCATCTTTTTACTTCTTGATTACTTTAAAGATAGTTATCCTAATTCATATTTAAATTAAGCCTCAGTAAAACTGAGTATTCTCCCTACAGCTGTCCCTTTCCAAAAGCAGTATGACTTCCTTACATTTATCACAGAGTGATAAATAAATTCTGTCATTCACATAGTATCTGGTAGGATTTTTCTCTACTTACAAACTGCAAAAATATAGAGTAAAAATTTGGGGTAAAAGGAAGGCTTTGTCCAAAGTATAAACATGCAATAGCTTCAAAGAATTGCAGATAAGGCTTTCCCCCAGAACTATCCTTATTTTCCTGCTGTTCAACTCCGTGATCCGAATCCATTGAAGAGTGGTCTGCTGTTAACAGCCACCCAAGCTCTATTCTTACACCCTTTGGCTCCTCCTCCCCTGCTGGCTCTGAATTAGCATTGGAATCAGACCATCAAGAAACCACTATGATTTGACTTAGGTGACTGATAACCTCATCAAGCAAAGTTAAAGACATTTCCAACAAGTAAGATTTGCTACATAATTCCCCTCTGGGTGTTCCTTGAGTCTACTGATGAAAAAATGCAACAGAGTTCACATTTTCCAGAGATAATATAGCTATGGATGGCCTGCCTGCAGAAAAAACAAGAGTAGAATGCAGATAACTGCACAAGCAATTAATTATGCAAACAAATTGATCAGCAACCAGCAATTCCTCATCTGTTTTGTGCTTGACACTGTGCAAGGTGCTGTGGATGAAGAAAACTAAAGACCTTCCAAATACATATTGATTTCTGAGGAACCATCAAAAAACAGAAGTTTTAATAAAGAAAATGCTGAAATCAATATTTATAATCAATAAACTGCCACTACTTACCTTTTAGTCACAACCAAAAATAACTAATTTATGACTGTCCTTTCCACAGACTTCATTATGTGAACATCTGATTCACTTAATCTTTAAAAAGTTCCTAAAAGTAGTAGTTCTGAATTTCCAGAAAATTGTGGATATAGGTACAGAGATAGGTATAAGGGTAAACATATTAAATAGAGATTTATTATTTGGGTAGTCTAAAAGTGTCATTTTGAAAGGCTTAAAAAAAAAACTGTTAGCCTTCTTTCAAAAAAAGATCTAACTATACTTCTTAATCAGGATGTTGCACCTAATTTATTTGTATCTGTCAGGTTCCTAAAAAGAAAAGGTTGGTACACTGAAGTCAGGATATTTTGAGGAGACCTTTGTTTGCAAAGAGAATAATCATAAAGATAATGAAAAGACCTATGGGAACTACAAAGAATGGTGCAGGAACCTAGCAGCAGCAGGAGCAGTGAGGATGTCACCCCTCCTAAAGCTGAAGGGACTAAGGGAGTGAGAGTTTAGCCAGAAAGAACCATGTAGAGCAATGGCATGAAGTCAAGGGACCACCAGCAGCCTGAAGTCGGTTCATAAAGAGTAAGCCAGGAGAATAAAATCCCTGGCTTCATCTTCCTCTTTCTTTTCCATCCATTACTGGGTCTTCTTATTTGCCAAAACCAACTGGAACCCAGAAAGCATGGGTGTCCTTTAGTAGAGTCCATGCAAATGTAGTCTGAGCATTAAGGGGAAAAAGAAGGGTGAAAGTCAAGTGGAAGATATCTGGCATTTCAGTGAAAGAAATTTTGCATCACAACAATTACTTTATTAAAATATCAAGAGATCCAACCACTTATATATAACTAAAACAACAAGAGATCCAACCACTTATATATAACTAAAACAACAAGAGATCCAACCACTTATATATAAGAACAAGGAAAGCTCTTAAGAGATAGAAAGGTATGCTTAGCAACATTTGGAATATTGATAGGAAAACTCCACAGGTGGATGTTGTGCAACAAAAGCACACACAATGGACCTTCTGAAGCAGAGTTTATTTGAGGGACAGTTGTGCAGGTTCCTATTGCCCCCTGTATTCTGAGACAGGGAATCCACAGTGCCTTCAGACGTGGGGAATATGGGGAGGGGATCCAGGCCTTTGATTAAGCTGCACAATCAGGGAACCAACAGCTCTGTTCCCAGCATGATCAGAGGGCAGGATCAAAGCTTGACTCTTGCAGCTCCTATGATATAGTGGGTTTTGGCCAATTCTCCACATCGGTATTCAACTGGGATTAACTGCCTTGGACACTCAGCTTTAGTCAATTTTCTTGGAGCCTTATATGTTGCCAACTCCTCCTCTGGGAGGCCAGCCTGCAGAAAATCACTCTTGGACAAGTTACTTTTCACCTCTTTAAGTTATGTTTTTGTGTGTTAACTTCCTAGCTGATGGTATATTATTTTTATTCTCAGCACATTAAATTTGTAAAGTCATATCTAACTTGTAGAATCATGTTACTATACTAGAGGTCAAAAAAATCCAACTGTGCATTTAAATCACTGTACTGACTCTAATTGAATAAATGTGGTTACATTATTTTATTGTTCTGGTGCTAAGTTATCTTAAAGAAAGGCCAAAAATGATGATATCAAAGGATTCTTTTAGCACTAACATTCGTTGGTCATTTCCATTTATTTCTAGAACCAAAAATGCTCCAAAATTAGGATCTGAACAAAAACCAACAAAAACCCGAAGATGACCCTTTTGTGCTTAATAATGTATAAATTTCAGATAGCTCCAAGAAATTTTTTATTTTAGTCAATCTTGTTGTTATAGAAAATGCACGCCTCTTTTTGTATTTACTAACAAGTCTTTCTGTTTACAATATGTTAGCATATAAACTAATTGAGAAAAATGGTGATATGTAAAAAGGGGAGGAATCTGCCTACATAAATTGTTTCATTTGTACCTAACACGACTTTGGACAAAGTGAACTACTTACTTTGTCTGCAGGAAAAGGAGCCAAGGGAAAAGCTCCTGAAAAAAAGAGATTAACATTTTAAAAAATAAATTATTAAGGTGTAAATTCAGTGGGTTATATTTGCCTCACCAGATAGAGCAAAAAGGTGTGCATTCAGTTATTTGCTTTGCTTGCTTCGTGCATTATATTGTTTAGCATTGTACCAAGAGACCAAGAAAGGGGGAATAAATTATAAAAATGAGGCTGTCCTTTGAGAACCTTGCAGTGAGAGGTCAGCACCAACGTTATCCAATGTCAAATAAAATCAGAAGCCTAAAAGACAATATTAAAGACAAATTATAGGTGTGAGAATATGTTATGATAATAAATATAGAAAATGATATTATGTCTTTGTTATGGACTGTGCCCATTAGTATCCTATGGGTATATGTTTTGCTGAGAAATACAAAATTCTGTCTGAGGTTTCGATGGCAGTTCTGCTATGTCATGCTACATGGTGACATGTTGGAACCTCAAGCTTACCAGTGACAAACTGGTTTCTATTTCAATAATGGGTTTCAAGTGGTAATCTCAGAATAGATGGGTGTAGGAGCATTGCTTTTGTCATCATTATTTTCTCAACTTCCAAACTTTAAATAACATGTATTATCTTTATTTTTTTAAAAAACATTTTTCCCAGGAGTGCAGTGTGATTGCATGGTCTGATTTGTTTCATCCATATATCTCTTGGCAGTGTGCAGCATCCCACCATCCTCAGAACATGTTACCTTGTGACCCACCACTCTGAGCAGTCAATAAGGGCCTCTTTTATGGCTACTATTCATTTCTAGATGAGATTAAAAATACAGGAAAATTTCTGAAATTAATCTTAGTCAAATGCATCATAGTCTTAGAGAAAAGACTTTCAATAAACATGTAAGATTTGTAGCACAGAAAAAAGCTATATCTAAATTTTTCATTTATTCAATCTCACACACATTCTCTTGAAAATAATTATGTGATTTCCATATTGAAGAATAGGTTACTCAGCTAACTAACCCCTTCCTAATCTTGCCTCTCACTTTATCAATGAGGTATTTAACTTGCTAAGCAGCATTTGAATGCCCAGGAAACATTTCTCTGTGTTCAGGAATTTTGAGTCTGTCTAGAGTCAGGCTCTGGAAGAATACAGATGTTTTCCTGACTGCTGCTTGTCCTCCCAACCACTTATCAAAAACCTACAAACAGCAAATGTGCTACAAAGAATTTATGGATTACTGAAAGCATTTTCGTTATTGTGATAAGGTATTTCATAGCTAACTTTTTAGCTGCAATTCCCATGGAAGAGTCAGCCTACATTAAACAGAGTTCAGCTTTCCTGTCAGCTATCAAAAAATCCTTCTGTTCCTTAGGTCCAGCAAGATACACAGCAATACAGTGTGTCTTTATTTATGAACAAAAATCAAAGCAATTACTAAGATTTTCACATATTTTTCAAAGCTTTCTGTTGGCACAATTACATAACTGTATTTGGGAGCTTCTTTTATCATTTAGAAGAGTGCTTATCAAATTTTGGTGGTGTAAGGATCATCTGAGCATCTTGTTAAAGTGTAGATTCTGATTCAATGGGTCTGGAGTGAATCCATGAACCCAAGAGCCAAGATGCATTTCTAGTAAGATCTAAGGTAGTACTGGTGCTGCTGGTGTCAGGATCAACTTTTAGAAGCAAGGGTCAAAAAAAAAAAAAAAAAAATGACACTTTTCTCTTTCTCAGCCACAGTCTCTGACTTTTACTACCATAATGCCGAGGGTTAGAAGTTATTGGGGTTAAACAATGTGAGCACAAAAACATGACTGAATAGAACTGGCCCTAGTTTTCAGCTTTGATTTAAGAAACTGGAAACAGACACCTCACACCAGTGCTTCTTCAGGTCCTAGACCAGATTTGATGAGTAGAGGACATATTTGAATAGATGGAGAATGTAGACCCACCTCTGGGGTGCTCAGAGGAGTCCCACGGATCCCTTTAGTGATATAAGGGTTAAGCCACATGTGTTTGCCAGGCTGGGTGTGTGCAGAGGAAAAACAGCAATGATTTCTGTGAATATCTCTATTAATATGGCTCAGGGCAGAGGAAAGAAGGGCTAGAAACATTTCCTGAAGCACCTAATTCACAATGATAAATTCAGTCTTCAATCTGAAAGTTCACAAACATTTATAAGGTACTGTATTAGTTCATTCTCACACTGTTATAGAGATACTACACAAAACTGGGCAATTTATAAGAAAACAGGTTTAATTGATTCACAGTTCCTCATGCCTGGGGAGGCCTCAGGAAACTTACAATCATGGCAGAAGGGGAAGACACACATCATACATGGTGGCAGGTGAGAGAGAGGGCAAAGCAAAGGGGGAAGAGCCCCTTATAAAACCATCAGATCTCATGAGAACTCACTACCACGAGAACAGCATGGGGGAAACAGCCCCCATGATCCAATCACAGCCCACTAGGTCTCTCCCTTGACATGTGGGGATTACAATTCAAGATGAGATTTGGGTGGTGATACAAAGCCAAATCATATCAGGTACCTACTTGTCAGGTCACTGAAGTACGCGGTGGAGAAGATACCAATTAGTACAACCTTGGGATTCCACCTTTAAGAAACTTGTAAACGACTGGGAAAAATACCATTTTCACATACAAAATGGTTACTAATAATGTGATGAGGTGCTAAATGTCAAATTAGAGATAAGGGCTAAATTTATGACTACAAAGTTTGAATGGACATTTGGTAAAGCTTAGAAATCCTACTATAATTTCCTAGTACATTCGTGTTCCCATTCTCCAAGATGATTATTGACCCATTTTTCTCTCCTCAGTGTCCCAAAACTCTTTTCCTCATCAGCTGTGGCCCCCCCCCCTCAGTCTTTATGAATAAAAAGGAAGTAATGGCGGGGTGCAGTGGCTCACGCCTGTAATCCCTGCACTTTGGGAGGCCGAGGGGGGCAGATCACGAGGTCAGGATATCGAGACCATCCTGGCTAACACAGTGAAACCCCGTCTCTGCTAAAAAAAAAAATACAAAAAAAATTAGCCTGGCGTGGTGGCGGATGCCTGTAGTCCCAGCTACTCGGGAGGCTGAGGCAGGAGAATGGCGTGAACCCAGGAGGCGGAGGTTGCAGTGAGCCGAGATCGTGCCGCTGCACTCCAGCCTGGGCGGCAGAGCTAGACTCCGTTTCAAAAAAAAAAAAAAAGGAAATAATCAGAAAAAAACCACTTCACTTCTCATCACTAAACTAACTCAAATTTACACTCCCCACACCCACATTCTCCCCGCTTTCCTCTTTTTGCATGTTCCTGCTCCTGCTGATGACCAACTTGTCTATTTTTTATCACTTCTAGTTCACTCAAGAATCTTGATTTTATAATTTCCCCTCTCTTTTGCAAGGTCAATTTCTTTTTCTCAACAACAACCTCGACTTGCAATTATGCTTTAATATTGTCTGTATTTAATACAAATAAGACACCAAAAACTCCATGTAAACTATATCTTCTGGGCACTGCCTCACTTTTCAGCTCTTTTCTGTACAATTCTTCCGAGCAAGTTATTCCTTTTTCATTTTGTCCTCATGTCTCTGGTGAGAGGGATTCCTTCCAAACCCTGTGAGTTTTATTTCTTTTCTGTCTATCAACATGGGTTTCATTTTGTCAAATCTGGTGGTCTATTTTCTAACCTTATCTCATTGGAACTTCTAGTAGCATTTGACACGGTTGGCCATCTCTCTTCTGGAATTACTTTCTTCTCTTGGCCTCCATATCAACACTCTCTTGGTTTTCCTTATATCTCACTGGATGCTTCTTCCCAAAGAACCTCCAAATTTTGGAGTTCCCAGGGCTCAAACATTGGTCCCCTTCTATTCTCTCTCTGCTTTCCTGTGTCTGTCTGCCTCAGCCTATTGGGATCTCACTCAGTTCCCTGAATTTAAATCAAAGGGCACAGTGTGAGGTTTTGAGTATTTTTTTCTAATTCTGAGATGTGAGAAGAGTACTGAAATAGCACACTTGCAGAGAAAGTTACAAATTTCTTCAGGGCTATTTTCTAGGAAAACCCAGGAGTAAAAGAGTCTGAATTAGTTTAGAACACTACAGTAAGAAAACAAAGAATGAGGCCAAAATTTTCTTTGGGAGGAGCATAGAGATTGTGGAGCCCCCAGTCTCTTTTGTACACATTTGGTATTGCAAGACCTATCTACCCCTGCATTTACAGAATACTGGTGGCTGAGGTACACAAAAGCTATGTTGGGGTTTAGGGAAGGAAGCTATAAGGTTGTGAGGTCAGCTTTAGATTAATGGGATTAGGAATGGGCTGGCTTTTGTTGTAAGTATTAAATAGGAGTAGTGTTGAAAAAAAGAAACAGCATAAAAACACCAATAGGTGATGCCATTTTTGGCATTTGGGGTAAAGGAGACGAAGATACACTCTAGTTCTGCACCCGTGCAATAGTTATTCTCATTAAATCTACTCCTCCAAGTGCATGTAGATCTTCCAATCACAAGTTGCCAAGATAATACAGAAGATTTTGAAGGGTGGGTGTAAGTCAAGTGTTGATGACACATACCATATCCTTTCTCTAGCTTTGTTTGCCTCCCTGTGACTCATTTCAAAGTATTGCTCTGCAACACTAGTCCCTGTACATTCTACATATGTAGAATGTATTTCTCAGATTAGGAAACCCTGCCATGAGGTAGAGGATTGATGAGAAAAGTGGGGAAAGTGTTTTTTCAAAATGACAATTGTGAGAAAAGTAGTGAAGATGGGTTTTTATCCAAAATCAGTCCTCCTCCTACCATCACTGCTTAATTTTGTGTTTCCCTGAGGAGCTTGCAAACCTTTTTAGCATGAGTCAATCATTCACTTTTTTTGCAAGGTCTTGAAACAGGAGTCAAACATTCTAGGAACACTCATAGTTGGAGGAAGTCACATTTTCAAGATTTTACATATTTCCACAAGGCAGAACATGTTATTGACATACTGTGAGCTGTTCCACAGCTTTAGAATATTAATCAAGGCCCCCAGAGTTAGAGTTAGTGAAGCAACTGGCGAGTCCTTCAGGAATGAATGACGAACTGCCATAAGTACATTCCTCTACCTTCCCAGAATGGTGTTTATAATGTGTTACAGGCAGAGGGGTCAACAAAAAATGGGTTGCATATCTCACCTCATGGAACCTGACCTTACATGTTCCTGTGTGTTCTTATTCCTCATCTCCCCTCGTTGGCCTCACTCTCATGTTGGAACAGAAGGACCCCACTCCTAGGCCCCAGACACTGGAGGCATCCAGTCAAGCCCTGGGAGGCTTCCTTCTGCTGTACTATTTGAACTATCACTGTGCATCTTGAATCTCTAAAATGAATTAATGCCAAATGCCCAGGAATTCTAGTACCTCACTGAGTCAAATGAAGTAAGCCTGGAAGTCCATTTAGGCTAGTCTAATAGTAGCAACAAAGGACTAAGATTTCTAGTGATGGAACGCTAAATACAGATAAGGAGAACATTTCCTGGGAGCATTATTGTTTGGTTTCATTATTTTTTCTGTGCAAGACATTTCAGGCTGAAAGAGCTTCCAATTTCTCAGCAGTAAACTGATTGGTGTCTTCTTACTGCAGTTTACTTGTGGGGCCAGAAAAGAGCAAAACCACCTGGTCCAGCAAAGTTTGCAGAGATAGGAGACTCATTTATTTGCATGTGCATCCTACTGCCCAGGTGCTGTGTTTCCTCCATGGCTTGCTTGATCCGTGCTTTAAGGCATGTCACTAGGAACTCTGAGCAGCCTCAGGGATGTTCTTCAAAGATGTCAGGCAATGGAAAGGATGAAAAGCCTTTGGGTGAGATACTGAACTTTATCCATTAGGAGCAAATGTTTGTTTCATACCTAGTTATGTCTGCTGTTAGATTTTGTTATTTAAAAATTGTTTTGTCAACAGAGTCATAAACTTGAAACCATACCTTTCCAAAAAATAATGGATTCCCACTTTTCAGATAAACCTGATAGCAGTTGTTATATATATGTGAAATGGAAAAAAAAATTTCATGTAAAATAGGAAAGTTCATTTACTGCAAAGAAGCAAAAATTTAACTTTCAAGCAATTATAAGTGAGAGTATAGAGTTAATCATAATAAAATAATAAATAATAAAATAGCTCTTATGTATTTTCAAATATCAATTTAACGTCACTAATTACTATCATTATACAGTATGAACATAAGATTAATTGGGGTTTCTGAGTTATCTAATGAGGCCCTTTGTAGAAAAATTTATAGCAGTGATATGATTTTTTGTTCTTTACAATATCAGTATAAAATTAAATCTGTTCTCTATGTATGAGGAAATTCCTTACTAGAGAAAGAAGTTTCATCAGTGAAAGTATGCCCACTAAAATGCTCCCCTGGAGGTACTTACAATACACAAACAGAAGATTATTCTCTATGAGACCTTTTTTTTTTTTTGTCTTGGCATTGCCATGGGCATGAATATTCAACCTCAACATTGTTCAGAGATTTGTATTTTAAAATATGGTCTTTACTATTGTAAATTTCATCTTTTGAAGGTACAAGGAGAAACGTTATTGTCCATTTTATACCATTGTGAATAAAGTGTACTAGGAAAATTCTGGCAAGAGCTATTGATATGCACGTGTGCTTAAGGGTATACATATATGTAAGTGTGTATGTGTGCGCATGTGTGTGTGTAAGTCTTCACAGGCTACCTTATTTCTATAATTTTTGGAAACTCAAAAAAATGAGTATTTCTCTTCATTTATTCATTCATCATGAGACACTGATATAGAATATTTTGTGGACTGCTGCATCACAGACTGAAATGAATACAGTACATAAGTTATTAACAGTTGGGATCTTGGCCTTCTCAAAGCACAATTCTCAACCTCAATCTATTTTTGAAACTGTAAGAAGGAATAAAATCAGTTGTATGTTTTCTCATTGCCACCTAGAATCATCTTCAGCCACCACCACTTTGATTTGAGCTTCTTATCACACGGCTTCATTCTGAACTTGGTGCAGAACGAACTTGTGTATGCAGATGGCTTGGGCAGTGGTCTATTCTCCGTAGACAGGGCAAACTCACCACTCAGATATTTTCTCATGAATTTTTCCAAATTATAGTAAGGCTTCTGCTAAAATTCTGTCACTGATTAGTATCATTAAGAGACAACAATATGGGAATATAATAAAATGTTCTGTCTTAGTCCATTTAGGCTGCTATAACAAAATACAATAGGCTGGTGGTTTATAAACAACGAAATTTATTTCTCACATATCTGGAAGCTGGAATCCAAGATGGAGGTTCAGGCAGATTTGGTGTCTTGTGAGGGCTGCTTCCTGGTTCATAAACAGCACCGTCTCACTGTGTCTTCACATGACAGAAGGGGCGAGGGAACTCTTTCACAGTCTCTTTTATAAAGACACTAATCCTAATCACCTTCCAAAGGTCTCACCTCTTAGTACAGCCACCTTGGGGTTAGGCTTTTAACATACTAATTTGGGGGTGGAAAAAATCTCCTGACCATAGCATTTTCCTAAGCAGTTCCCAAAAATAAATCCATTCAGGCATGCTGTGCAGAAGGAAGTTCCCGAGGTCACCAGCTGGTGGAAGGGAAGACTCTTCTTTAAGAACCACAGGATTTGACTTGGCAATTGTTACCTCAAACTTTCACAAATCAAGCCTTTTATCATCAGAATCTCTTCATATGCATATATGTTTCATACTACAATTTATGGGAAGCTCACAGTAAAATAATGATTGAGAGAAGTCACAACTAGACGCTATCTCATGTAGCAGTGCATACATTTAGAGCACTGAAAATATTTTTCAGGTGTTTCCTCTGTTTGCTTGGTTTATTTGATCTTTGATTTATTTTTTATTCTTCGGATACGATCCACACCCTCTCACAGTCCCTCCAGTGCCTAAGGTCTCTGCAGAGGTGCTCTGTTTGTTTCCTCCCTCATGCCCACTTTCTCATAGTTGACCCATGCCCCTGGTTCCCCAGGTAAACTAGAATCCCCAGGTTCTCTCTTGTCTGGTCTGAATGTTGAGCTTTTATCTTTTCCTTCTCTGAGCTGAGCCTCCTATGTAAAACAGTGTCCTAAGTTTTTTTTTCTGTCTTCCTTTTTCTCCTCCTTCTTTTTACTTTCCCTCCTTCTCTTCCTCCTTTCTCTTCTCTTTCCATGTTCATCATGCTGTTCCAAGGCCAGTTATAGAGTCCATTCTTGTTTGGTTTATCCCATACAAGTAACTCCACTCACTCACCCTCCTCTATTTCCCTTCTTTGTTTAAAGGCAATTTGGAGACTTTTCACCTCAAGTCCATGCAGGCATGACCTTGCTCCTTTCCATCTCTGTCTCTCCTCTCCTAGCTGCCCCTGCAGAGCCCCATCAGGGCTCACCTCTTCCCATCTCTGAGAAGTGCAGCTACTACTCTTTGTGGACAAAACTTTCTGAGAAGAACAGTTGTCTTTGTAATTATGTTACCAAAATGCCAGGGGTTTGGTCTAGGTCCTGTTGCTTGCTGCACAGAAAGCCAATCACTGAGACAAACAAGTATTTCCAGGGAAGAAGGCTTTAATTGGTTGCTGCAGCTGTGGAGAAGGGAGGTCAGTCTCAAATCCATCTCACTAATGTACTAAAATTAAGAGTTTGTATAGCTGGAAAGAAATGTAACCATGTGTGGGAAAACAGGAATTAGGGAGGGATATAGAAGAGGAGCTGGTAACCCAGAAGCAGGTGGTCGCTTAGGCACTCATGATGGGGAAGGTGTCCAGTATCTCATTGTCGAGATGAAGTGATCTGGTAAGTTTCAATTCCTTGATCTATCTGGGAGCTATGATTATTAGTTTCTTGAGGAAAAAAACGTCAGATAAGACATCTGTAAGTTTCTCAAGTTTTGAGACTGGGAGGGCCAATTTCTATGTTTATTCAACAGAAACCTTAAATATATGTTCTATGAGACATTGGGCTGGTTTCAGTTACATTTCTTATTCCTTGGTTTCAGTTAAATTGAGCATACATGCCTACATCCACCCTATTTTTGTTTGTTTGTTTTTTGGAGAGAGGAAGGAGAGTACCAAATCTACAAGTTAATATGAGTCCTCCCCACCCCTATTGTCTGCCTTAGCTGTACTCTCTTAGATGCAAAGGAACAGTGAAGAGGGGAGGTTCCCAGAAATGACAGGCACCTCTTGTAGGGATGCCTGCCTTCTTCATATTCTTTCCCCCTCCAAAGGCTAAGCAAAGGCCTCATGGGGTTTCTAACAGGTGGAGTTCTGCCAGTGTGGCACACACATTGACCTTCAATCAGGTGGCTGAAGTTGGAGGGGTCCATAACAGATAGCGTGGCATCTGTGCTCAAAGATGAGCTGGACTTTTGGCAACTTTGTTCCCAAAAAGCCATGGGCAAGCCTTTTCATAGACTGCCCTCCAGCCCACTCTCTCTCTCTCTTATCTGTGGTGCCCCTCTCTCCTGCAGCCACTGATGCCTATGCTGTGGGGGCTGTCATACAGATGTGAAATAGCATATGCAGGGGTCTGGCATGGTGAACACTATTATTGTTACTATTGTATTTTACTGCCCAATGCCTCTTGTTTTCATCGTAAGAAATATGTGACTTGACCAGTAAGTCAGAACCATGGATGTTTATATGACTCCCCTATCCAAGAACAGAAGATTACTGAGATAGTAAGTATTCAGGCCCCTACGATGGTGAGAGACAGGGTTATCAATAACAATGCAAAAGAAATAGTCATATGGAAAATAAGGTGAGGGTGAATCTTCAAAACTGGTTTTACTTTCCCATTTTCCAAATGTTCTAAAATGATAACGTTCGTAACAGTCCTGTGAGGTGCGAATTAATTTTTCCTCATTTTACAGATGTAGAAACTGAGGCTTAAAAGAGATTCAGGAACTCTCAATCATGCAGCTATTAGGTGGCAGCATAAGGATTTGTAATTAAGAATATCAGGCTCCCAAGGCCCTGCTCTAATCCCATATTTCACAGCCTGTACACACCCAAAACAAGGAACCATTGATCCACCCTGCTCTGCCTCTGCAGCCAAGTGCCACTCTGCCTCCATTCCCAGGGCAAGCTTTGCAGGATAAGATAGAGATAGGGCGTTTCCCCTAGGCAGAAAACAATATTTTAGGAGCATATTTTTATTAAATTTACTAAAAATTAGCATGTGAATGTACTCTTTCTGTGAGAAGCATGATCCTTCAGGAACACTTAAACTTAATTCTTTATTAAAGACATTTTTACACACCTGTCATCCTAGCACTTTGGGAGGCCAAGAAGGGTGACTCACCTGAGGTCAGGAGTTTGAGACCAGCCTGGCCAACATGGTGAAACCCCGTCTCTACTAAAAATACAAAAATTAGCCAGGCACAGTGGCACATGGCTGTAATCCCAGCTGCTCGGGAGACTGAGGAAGGAGAATTGCTTGAACCTGGAATGTAGAGAGCTGAGATGGTGCCATTGCACTCCAGCCTGAGTGACAGAGCAAGATTCTGTCTCAAAGAAAAAAAGAAGACATTTGTAAATCAACTGTCTTAGATGATTACTATTTAAATATCTTTTCTACTTCATATCCAGAGAAACTTTGTTTTCTGCTCAGATTTGAAGGAAGAAAACCATACAATGTTTATGATAATATCTATAAAAGGTATCTTGATACTTTCATTTTGTACTCTAGTCCAGCATTTCTCAGTTACATTCCCTAAAGGTTTAAGAAGCACTTCAACTTTTTAAGACACAAAAGTTTAATACTAGGAGGTTGTATTAAAAATATACAAATGCTATGTCAGAAATATGGAGATAGACGTGATAACCTACTAAATCAATATAAGTGGTTGCTCTTACTTATGGGATCACTTTCCTGTAAGAAAGAGGGTCATTTCTGAGAAATGGAGATACCACCCAGAGGCCACCTCATGAAGGGAAGCATCAGGGTCCACTTGGGTGTGACCCACTTGCAGTGTTTCCAAATTTACCACAAGGGGCACTGTGCATGTCATTTCAGTGTTCACTGGGCTATGGACATACAGTTATAATTTTAATGTGCCTAATCTGCATCAGACATTGTGATAGGCTTGATGATTAAAGCATCGATAAGACACTGTACTCACCCTTAAGTGACTTAAAACGTAGTCAAAGAGACTTTCAAGCAAGGCATGAGCTAATGCACAGATATTAAGATGGCAGTAGGGTGGCTGGGAGCTCCGAAGAGAAGATAAATTTTTAGCAGAAACATTTTCAGAAGAGGTGGCACTCAAATTGAGTTTTGAAGACAAGAATTTCGTTAGCTATTAGGGGGAGCAGGATTGTTTTGGAGATGTGAAAGAACAGAAGTCTCTGGAAGCTAACATAAGTTTGGAACAGATGGAGTGACAAATACACGTGGGAGAAGGTCAAGATGAGAAGTGAAAATTTAGCAAGGGCAAATTCATGAGAGACTCTGAGTACCTTGCTAAATATTTTGGCTTCTCTTTCAAAAGCTGTGAGAAGCCACTGAAGAGTGACAAATACAGAAATGGCATGACCATATTTTCATCTTAGGAAAATTATTCTGACATCAGGACATTGTGGATATGGAGAGTGGGGGGGTATGGAAAGATTTTTATGTGTCTGGATTAGGTGACGGGTGAAGGACAGCATCCCTCACCAAGGTGAGAAATATCAGAGATGGGGCAGGGTGGAGAGGGGATTGCAAGGTTAAACTCTGACATGTTAAGACATTACAGAGGCGACATCGGGGAAGAGTAGGCACAGTTGGAAACACTGGTGTGGAGGCCAGGAAAAATGTCCCTCTGGAGATGGGGGTTTTGGAAAGAGTTGATGGGAGTATGGTCAAAAGTTTCTAATGCTACAGAAAGTTCTAGTAAGAAGGAGCCTGACAGTGGAGAGACGTTGGCTTGAATACACATGAAGAGGTCATTAGTGGTCACTGAGAGAGTAGCTCTTTTGGAATGGCAAGGGCCCCTTTCTTTGGGGCCCTTGGGTAGTAAATGGGAAGCTTGGAAATGGAAACAGTAAAAACAGATTTCTCTTTCCAGAAACTTGGCTGACAGAAGAAAGATACAGAATAAGAGCTAGAGGAAAGTTGCTTTTCTCTTAATATTAAAGAGGAAGATTGAGGCTTGTTTATATGATGAAAAGAAAGATCTAGCAGTTGGGGGAGAAAAACACATGAAGAAAGATGTGATTTCTAGAAGGAGTTGAAGGTTTTGGGTGGAGGCAGATTTCTCTGAGTCAGACAGAGGGAGTGCTTTCAGAAAGAGAAGGTAAGCTGAGAAAATTCACATCTGATAGCATTTAATTCCACTTTTGAAATAACAAGCAATGTCTGTAGAACTTGGGGGTGATGAGAGTCCAGTGAGTGATTTGGGGAAAGCAATCAAGATGGAAACACTGGAGTGGAGGGTTTGTGGTGTTCTGGATACACACCCCATCACAGTTTTAATCAAGCACATTTTGACAATTTGCTGAATACACTTGGAAAATTAAGAAACACTTTTTTTAAGGGTCAGATCACCTGTCAACCTTAAAGAACCAAAGCTTCCTGATTATATGATTATGAAGTGCCACTTTTAATGAAGACTCTCAGTTCTCCAATACTAATTAGGTTAAATCCCATTATAATTGTCTGCTGTGTGGCTTATACCTCATTTTATTGCAGAGCATTATTTGTGTTCAGTTGGAAGAAAGGGCTCCATCCTACATATGTTTTTATAGTTCAGGCTCTACCTCTTGCTCAAACAATTTTCTAATGTATAGTACTCCCCCTTTATCTGCAGGGGATGCATTCCACGACCTCCAGTGGATGCCAGAAACAGAGAATAGTACTGAACTCTATATGTACTCTGTTTTTCCTATACATATATACGTATGAAAAATTTTGATTTATAAATTAGGTACAGTAAGAGATAAACATTATACTACTAATAGAACGATTATAATATGTTATAATAAAAGTCATGTGAATGTGGTCTCTCTTTCTCTCTCCATATCTTACTGTATTTGTTGTACTCAGCTATTTTCAGACAGCATTTGACCACAGGTAACTGGAACCATGGAAAGTAAAACCACAGATAAGTGGAGACTACAGTAATTGCATTAGAATTATTAGTATGTTCCTTTTAAAAAATCCACAATGAATCAAATCTTTGAATACAGATTCACATATAAGGTTTATAAATTCATATGCCTAATGAAAAGAAATAAATTTAAAATACTATAATTGGTATTTTCCAGTCTAAAAAAGCATATGTTACCCCAAAATTCCTGGGTTCATCATAGTTCAACAATTTTAATTTTTTAGAGTGAAGATTTTATATTAACTGTTTGCTCTCTTTCAATTCCTTCAGAATCAACAGAAAACATGTATTTGTCTACTTACTCTATGTATATCTTTGCATGATAATAATGCCTAAAATTTATGGAGTGCCTACCATGTGCCAATATTGTTCTTGGTGATTTTACTAGCATCATCTCATTTAATCTTCCCCAAGATCTTATGAAGTATGTGCTGTTATGGATGTATTATAACACCACGAAGGCAAGAACACTGTTCATTGTGTTCACTGCTGTATCACTATTGCCTACAACAGTGCCTGGCATAGTAGACACGTAAAATATATGTATTCAATAAATAGAACTCCACTTGATAGATGAAGAAACTGAACCATAGAGCGGCTAATTAACTTACCTTACTCACTAGGGTTAGATAAGAAAATATTAAAAAATCATGCAAAAATAGGGTACTGGTGAGAATGAAATACATTATACAAGTGAGGTGTTAAACAGAACCTGGCACAGAGTCACCCTGTCCAGGTGATTTGCCAGCATTACTAGAATTATCTGATTACTTCCCATCAGGGACAGGCAAGACCTAATTCATTTCACTACTGCCAACCACTGGGGCTATGTCTTACATTAATTAGGTAGCACACAAAAATGCTAGGAGGGAGAAAATGTTTGCAAATAGATATTTGAGAGCTTAGTGAATTATTTGCTTTAATGAAAGTAAAATGAATTTCAGCTACATAGTCAATATTCATTCAACAAATATGTATCAAGGATGACTACATTATAGCCACTATGCTAGGTGTTGAGAATAAAATCTTGAAGAAATTAAAAAAAAAAGACAGTCTTTGCCCTCATAGAGGTTGCTATCCTGGGAGAGACACAGATACCAATATACGGGTGTAAAAAAATATCATCTTGAATAGGATGCTGTCTAAAACCATTACTTATGCATGAGAAATCTATAAGAATTTCTTGATAAACTGGAACACAAATGAAACTGATAACAGTGATTAAAAGCATGAGCTACGCCAAGACGTTAAGAACATAGCATATGTATAGATTAGAGATAAATAATACTGAGAGAAAAGGATAACTGCTTATTAATATTTGGAAGACAGTAACAAAACAGGCTAGAAGAATTACTTAAAATGATTTAGCATTGTATACTAAGAAGTAACATTATACAGTCAAGAAATGAAACATTTAGATTGGAAATGAAAAAACTTAATGATAAAACTCATTAGATAATGGGATCATTCATCAAGAAACTTCCTATTTTCAAACACAGGTGATGACAAAATGTGCAAAACTCATAGTGCAAAATTTGCTATGCAAACCACGGATAAACCCAGCGGGAAAACATTAGAACATCAATAATGCATTTTGTTGTGCAGCAACATATACAAGCACTTAACTCAGTGTAGAGATAATGACATTTTAGTATCTGACTGACATAAGCTTGGATGTGGGCCCGCTTTCCTCTCCAGGCCCATGCCTTACGCGATGTTTCCCAAAGCTGATGTGCAAGATGGCTTTACAGGCTTCATCAAGCCCTTTGACCTTTGTGGGTTTCAGTTTCCCCCTCTGTGAAGCAGTGTAATACTCCAAGTCACCATGGATGGAATGTAACCAGCATTTATAGATCTCCCATAGTGCTTCCGACAGCAAGATGCCTTGACAGATGTGGGTGGCTGTGAAGATAATGGATTCCATTTACTGAGTGCCTGGAAGGAGGTGTGTTGGATGAAGGCTCTTCTTTAATCTTGATCACAGTCTTTGCAGTGGGTGCTGCTGTTCTTAAGGATGAGGAAACTATGTCCCAGTTGGATTCGGGAACTTGTCTAAGGGCACATGGCCAGTAAGGTGTAGAAGCAGTCTACTTGTGTCTCTAGTACCCTGCTGCCTCCTACCACATTGGTCTTTCCTTCAAATCACCATGAAACTAGCAACCTAAGGATGACAAAAAGTATATATATATCATCCTCTATTTTACCAGGAAATGATGATTTTTGCAAGAGAAAAGGAGGTTTTTAAGCTTGAAAAGGTTGTGAAAGGTAAGTTGTATTTACTGAAATCACCATCATCCTCTCAGTCATCTTGATGAACAGTTCTATCAGGTCTTGCATCAGCCACGTTTCAAAGCATGTGAAACTCACAGAATTCTACAACCTTTCTCTCTGGACCCTTTGCCATCCCAGGTCCAGACTAGCTCATGCTCCAAGAAGACTTATTCTTTACTCTTATCACAGCAGAAGGAAAGCTCTCCCATCACCCACCATCCCTGGTCCCAGCCAGGTCTATGAGGAAAGCAGCCTGATTGTGAAGTAATTTATAACAGGCTGTAAATAAACAAGCTCTCAGTCCCTCCCAGGACATAAGCATTTGAATGATTGAATCAGTGTAGTAAATAATAGGTAGCATTTGCACAAGGCACTATTTGTTAAAAAGACATTTAAATATATTTAATTCTGTGGGTGTTGTTATCTGTATTCTCAAATAGAAAAATTAAATTTTAGACAGAGTAATTGGCACAATTAAGTGCCAGAGCCACAATTTGAACACCCAACTTCTCATTCACAATTGTGTATTTTGTCCATTATATTTCCCAGTTGCCCTGAGGCATTGGGGGAAAGAGGCATAAGGCTTTTCTTGAGGAAGAGAACTTTCTTCCTTGGTTCTTTCCTAGCTCTGGCTACCAGCACACTCTTCCTTTGAGCTGTAGCATGTACAAATCATGCAATTAGCAATTCAGAAAATGCCTTTAAAAACTTGCTAAATTCCTCTGTATTTCACTGACATGTTGAACAAATTGTTAAATTTGGCAACATGAAGGCAACAGTGGTTGACTTACTGTCTGAAATTAGCACTTAGGCCCTATGGGAAGGTGCATTCAGCAAAAGTGAATTATTATTTTGCTGTTACGTTTATGGTGTGCTGGGTACTATTTTCCACACTTTACATATACTATCTCGTTTAATACTTATGACCACCCTAAGATAGAAAGTGCTATTATTATGTTCTTTTTATAGATGAAAACACTGGCATAGCTAAGTAACTTGCTTGAGAGTCAGCAGTTGAAACTGGGATGCAAAGCACAGGAGTGTGTCCCCAGAGCCCCTGTCTTTAGACGTGTGTCACAAAGCACCGTTGTCTCCTTCCTCCACCCTGGGAAATGCTGCAGAGTTTAGCGCTGAATAGGACTTCTGGAATAAATTTCTAGAGAGTCTGAAAACAACCATGACCTCATACCTCTGATGCTTTTTAGTATTGTGCCCAACAGGTCACACAATGTGTTTGCTTTGTAAGAATGATCTCTGGATTCTTCATTGATCTAAATTCAGCCTCCCCACTCACAGCACTTATTGAGCCCAGCAAGAAACACGAGTTTATGTCAGGAACAAATAAATCCTTCTTTGCTTTCCATCTGAATGGGGCTTTTCTTTATGAAAATCAATAGGAATTGAATCGCTCTGAAGGGCCTGTCTGAGATATGTTAATAGTAGAATCAATGGATACCCTTCCCACCTATTTTGGTGATGAGAAAAATCTCCAGGTGGTCTCTTCACCCCAGTGAGGAGAGAGTGTTTAGAAATTAATGAACAAGAAATGTCTCAGAGGCAAGAGAGCTCAAACACCAGCCTCTTCAAAAATAAAACACACATGAAGTATAGCACTCATAAGCTATGGTCTTTATGCAAGTCTCAGTTTCTTCGATGCCTCAGTTTCCTTAATTATACAATTTGTTTTTTGGTCAATTATGTCATGTTAACACATGAAAAGTGCTTATAGCAATTTTTGACATCACTGTAGTTACGTGTTCAATAATTATTTGTGTTTCCTGCTCCGAGTCTCCTCTGTGGATAGTAGGAATGGTGGAAAGACAGTGGTTATGGCTCCAAAAGAATCCCAACAAAGGAGATAGGAAGAGAAAATGGCAATTTCCAATTCCCTCTCACTCTTTCACTCCTTTGCCACCTGTCTCTTTCTATTAGGTACCCTTCTCAATCCTTATGCAAATTGAAGTATTACCTCTTGTGTGATTCATATAGTTAATTTATCTGTCAAAGTTATTGTCACATTTATCACAACCTGATGAGGAAGGGACAACTATTGTCCCCATTTGCAGATGAGAAACCTGGAGTTTGATGTTAAGCAACCTACCTGGGTCACAAACTTGGTAACTAGTGGAGACAGAACTCAAATGGATCAAAAATGTAGTTTCTGGTTTTACATAATTCAGTGCACAATTCTTAAGTAGATTTTGAGTTAGAGAAACCTGAGTGGGAGGAGTCTAGGTTTCTTCATTAATTAGCCATATGACTTCAGGCAAACTCTAGCTTCCTTATCTGTTACATGCAGATAATGGTGCCTATCTTTTGGGCCTCTTCTAACAATTAAAAGAGCTAACATTTAAGATAACACTTGAAGTCAGCTCCAAAAAGAAGCTATGATTATCTTTCCCTTCTCCTACACCTTACCATTACATTATTAAAGGCCACTGTTCCTTTTACCCAGTATATAATATCTATCTTTTAACCAAAAGCTATAACAAATACTAGAAGGCAAGAAATACAGTTTGAAGAGGTTGAATAAGCATCATAGCCAAAGTCAGATATGGCAGGAATGTTGAAATTATTAGACCAGGAATTTTTTTAAATAACGAATATGCTAAGGGCTTAATGGAAGAAGTAGAAAACATGCAAGAAGTGATAGACAATGTAAAAAGAGCAATGGAAATTCTAGGTTTTAAAAAATTTCTAGCGACAAAAAAGACTAACAGAAATGACAAATGTTTTTATGGACTCATTAGTAGACTGAATACTGATGAGAAAATAATCTTTGAGTTTGAGAATATGACAATAGACACTTCCAAAACTGAGAAGCAAGAGGGAAAAGATGGGGGAAAAAAAAGCAGAATGTCCAAGAACCATGGGACAACTACGAAAGCCGTAACATCTGCATAATGAGCACACCAGAGGAGAAGAAAAAGACAAGGGAGCAGAAGCAATATTTGAAGCAACAATGACTGTGAATTTCCCCAAAATTAATGTAAGACTCTAAACCACAGATCCAGGAGGCTCACAAAACTTCAACAGATAAACATCAAACAACAAACAAAACCGACAAGTGGTTGTATCATATTCAAACTACAGAAAATCAAAGATTAAAAAAAAAACCTAAATAAAGCCAGAGGAAATGAAATTTCCTCTGTAGAGGAGCAAAGAATTACATCTGGCTTCTCAGAAACCATGAAAGTAAGGAGAAAATCTTCAGGATTTAGAGCTAGGAAAGAGTTCTTAGACTTGACATCAAAAGTACTACCAGTAAAAAGAAAATAAGTTGGATCTTATCAAAATAAAAAATATTTTCTCTGTGACAGAGTCTGTTAAGAGGATGAAAAAACAAGCTACACACTGGGAGAAAGTAGTTGCAAACCATATCTCTGACAAAATATTAGTATTTAAATTATTTAATGAAATCTCAAAACTTCACAGTAAAAAAGCAAGTAATCCAATTAGAAAATGAACAAAAGACAGGAAGAAGCATTTTACCAATGGCAAATAAGCACATGAAAAGATATTCAACATCATTAGCCATTAAGGAAATGCAAATTAAAGCCACAATGAAATATCGCTACACACCTATTAGAACAGCTAAAATAATAATAGTGGTAACACTGATGCTGGGAAGGATGTGGAGAACTAGATCACTCACACATTGATAGTGGGGATGTAAAATGTTACAGTCATTCTAGAAAATAGTCTGGCAGTTTTATATAGAACTAAACACACAACTACCAAATGACCTAACAATTACACACTCGGGCATTTATCACAGAGAAATAAAAACTTTGGTTCACAGAAAACCTATACGTAAATGTTCATAGCAGTTTCATTCACAATGGTCAAAAGTTTGAAAGAACCCAGATACCCTTTGGTAAATGGTCAAACAAACCATGACACGTCTACCATGGAATACTACTCTGTAACAAAAAGGAGTGATCTATTGATACATGTAAGAAGAATTATGGAGAGTTATCCTGAACGAAAAGAGCTCATCCCTAAAGGCTATATGCTATCAAATTTCATTTCTATAGCATTCTTGAAATGCCACAATTATAGACATGTGGGATACATTTTTGCTTTCCAGGGGTTAAGGATGGAGTGGCAGGAAATTATGTGTGGTTATAAAAGGGTAACCTGAAGGATCTTGTAGAAGGAAAATATTTTGTATCTTGACTGTTCAATGCTTTGAAAGATGTTACCATTAGGAGAAACTTAAATATAAAACATAAATCTGTAAAACTTCTAGGTCAGGAGATCGAGACCATCCTGGCTAACATGGTGAAACCTCGTCTCTACTAAAAAATACAAAAAAACTAGCCAGGCGAGGTGGCGGGCGCCTGTAGTCCCAGCTACTCAGGAGGCCGAGACAGGAGAATGGCGTAAACCCGGGAGGCGGAGCTTGCAGTGAGCTGAGTTCCGGCCACTGCACTCCAGCCTGGGCTACAGAGCGAGACTCCGTCTCAAAAAAAAAAAAAAAAAAAGGAGGAGAAAATCTTCAGGATTTAGAACTAGCAAAGAGTTCTTAGACTTGACAACAAAAGTACTACCAGTAAAAAGAAAATAAATAGGATCTTATCAAAATTAAAAGAGTAAAATTAAAAAGGGTACACAAGATCTTCTGTATTATTTCTTGCAACTGCATGTGAATTTACAATAATCTCAAAGTGAAGTTTAATTAAGACATGGTTTTCAAGTAATGATTATGACATAGGAAAATGTTTTTATTATATGAAAAAGTGAAAAATGCAACTATATTTTAAGTAATGAAAAATGTAAAGAAAGCATATATTTATATTTATGCTGAGCTTAAGAAATGGGAGTACTAAAAGGTTTACCTTTGAGCAATAAAATAAAGAAACATATATTTTTCTTTCTTCCTTACAATTAAATGTATTTTTCAGTTTTTAATATTACATTTTTATATTACATTTATTAATAACATCAGTAACCACAAAACAGAACTGCAGAGGTCATGATCATCCATTCAATTCACAAATGAAAACTTCACACTTTTCCTAGTAGAGTTTCAGAAGAAATGGCAATTTATTGAAAACCTTGATTTGATATTAAATAAATGATCCTTTCCTACTCTCCAGAATGATAACTTTTATAATTAATGGGATAATTTAACTGCAAATCTTCCAGTCAGTAATATTAATTAAAAAGAAGACATGTAAATGACCTTCTGGAAAGGACTTATCTCTTAATTTACCCACAAATAAGCACTTGCGATTACTTCTTAATCAATACCAGGAAGCCAGCTAGAATTAATACCAGGCCTCTTAGTTTCAGCCACTTTTAAGAGCACTCAGGATCACCACATTCATACGCTTCAAGGCCAGCCCTATATTTTCCTCTAATTTACCTGACCTTTCAGACAGTAAGTGAATTTCAGGGTTTATAGGCTTGGCCTGAATAACTGGCAACTTTCATTACTTTGATAATTGACCAAAAGCTTTGGGAAATGTCAGCCTTTCCTGGGTTATTGTTTAATATTGTTTAATATGTTAATAAGATCATTAACATGTTTCTTAGCTGAGAAAAAGTCCTGTTACATAAAGAAAGTTGTAGGAGGCTGGAGAAGGATGAATAAAAAAACTGTATTTTTATTTCTAGGAAAAAAGTAGAATTCTTTCCAAACTACCTTTCTTTTTGTGTTAGATGTAGCATAAACAGTGGCTATTAGGTTTCAAAGAATTGATACTTAAAGACAAAATGCACTTGCCTCTTTTGGGGAGGTCTGGGTCTAAATTAGCATATATTTGAAATTACTCCTCCATCTCTTAAATTGTCAGTTGAGGAAATTGCTAACATACTTCTGTATTGATGGGGTTCAGGACACACTACCCCCAAATATGGCATATGGTATATTGAATCTGTTAAGCTGAGGGAATTTGAGAAACAGAATGTGCAGGGAGAACTTTCTAGCCATCCCTTTAAGTAGGTCATAAAACCTAGGAAGAGCTTTCTGACCCTCCTGTGAAGGTCATAACATCCTCAGGTCAGAGGTGCCCACCCTATACCTGGAGGAAATCTTCAGATATCTTTATATCTGAAGACACAGGGACACAGAGAAGATCGAAAGGAACAGACCTTGCTAAGTCTCCCCAGTTTATTACCATGAGGGCATACCCCTGTGTCCTATCATATTCTTTCATGACTATTCACGCTTCAACAAACATCGCATAAAAACACCCAGGTTCAACTGCTTCTTTGGGTCTTCATTTTCTTATGAAGGCTTCTGTGTCAGGTAAAACTTTTTTGAGATAAACGTATGTGCTTTCCTCTAGTTAATCTGTCTTTCGTTACAGAGTCCCAGCCAATGCACCTGAGATGAGTAGAAGGAAAAGATATTTTTCCTCCCTTACAGTATATAGCATATTCTTTCTCTTCAAGGATAGTGTTCGATTGATTCAATTTCTTTTACAGGGGTGTTGGTTGTTTTTTTGGACATCTTAACTAGCGTTTCAATGATTTGTCAATAGTTAGGAAGACCCTACAAGCCACAGGCATGTTCTTTCAGTGGTTTTACCAACACACATTAGTGGTTTCAGGCTTGAATGCTTCCAGCCCCTCCTTAAGGTAAGTGACCCAGTATGGGATTGTCAAGTTGAACTCAGCTAAGGTAAATGAACATTTACATCATGTGACACAGTAGGTACCAATGAGTTTGTAGTCCTAGCCATGACAGTGTTTTCACAGATGAAAGCAGGTGATTGCATCTTTACACAAAATCACCTGTTGCACTGCACTGGTTACATTAGGATCCGATTTCTCCAAGTTGGAATCTGAGGCCTCGAAACACCATTACCACCAAATTAGAATGCTTAACCCAACAGCACCATGGTGGAAACACTTGTAGAGTATCTCTTCTCTTCCCCTTCCCTTTTCTGTTCCCCCTCCTCTTTTCTCCTTTCCTTTACCTTTCCTTTCCTTTCCTTTCCTTTCCTTTCCTTTCCTTTCCTTTCCTTTCCTTTCCTTTCCTTTCCTCTCCTCTCCTTTCCCTTTCCCCTTCCTTCTTTCCTTCCTTCCTTCCTTCCTTCCTTCCTTCCTTCCTTCCTTCCTTCCTTCCTTCCTTCCTTCCCTCCCTCCCTCCCTCTCTCTCTCTCTCTTTCTCTCTTTCTCTCTTTCTTTCTTCCTTCCTTCCTTCCTTCCTTTCCTTCCTTCCTTCCTTCCTTCCTTCCTTCCTTCCTTCCTTCCTTCCTTCCTTCCTTCCTTCCTTCCTTCCTTCCTTCCAATGGAGACTCACTTGGTTGCTCAGGCTGGAGTGCAGTGGTGTGTTCTCAGCTCACTGCAACCTCTCCATCCTGGGTTCCAGCAATCCTCCTTGCCTCAGCCTCTGGAGTAGCTAGGATTACAGATGCCCACCACCATGCCCATTTAATTTTTATATTTTTAGGAGAGACAGGGTTTCACCAAGTTGGCCACACTTGTCTTGAACTCCTGACCTCAGGTGATCCACCTGCTTTGGCCTCCCAAAGTGATGGGATTACAGGTGTTAGCCACAGACCCCGGTCTTTCTCTCTTTTTTTCTTCTTTCTTTCTTTCTTTCTTTCTTTCTTTCTTTCTTTCTTTCTTTCTTTCTTTCTTTCTTTCTTTCTTTCTTTCTTTCTTTCTTTCCTCCTTCCTTCCTTCCTTCCTTCCTTCCTTCCTTCCTTCCTTCCTTCCTTCCTTCCTTCCTTCTTGTTGTTTCTTTTAATGGAGGGGAAAGCAATGTAAAATAAATAAATACACGGGAAAAGAAAAAAAAGCCACCACAATTAATTGTCCACCACGAGTAAAGCAATCATGAGGTTCTATACCAGTTTTCAGACACAGCAGGATGAGACAGCAGCTTTGAACTGGCTCGACTTTATGATTCAACTTCCTCCCTTCACTACCTGCTGGTTGGACTCAACGTAGCTTTTGGATCCTGATAAGTCAATTAAATGCTTCCAACCCCCAAACCTGAATCACATCCCAGAAAACATCCATGGATGTGGGTGCTGATGTTCTAAATTTGACTCTCACTTTAGCCACTCATTTTGTGTGTCTTCGCTAGAGATTTTAATTTCTCAGAAATAGGATTTCCTCAACTGCAGACTGGATGAATGGTGCCGTGAAGGACTAAATGGGGAATGTGAGTTGAGCTATAGTGATTTGCAAGGTCCTTTGGCAGATGTCATGATAAAGATCACCAAGGAATGCAGCTCGTGGAACGGCCAACATTTCAGATCCTAATGAGAGAACTGTGAGAATGTAATCTTTCAAACAATTCAAGATGAAAGCCTTTCTGAGCTCTGAAAATATGAATGTTGGTTTACTGTCTTTAATGCTTGAATTCACAGAGTTACTATGCTAAGTCTTCCTATCACTTTGTATTATGTAGCTCTTGTGTCAACTACTCGAAGAGAGTATTGTTTAGTCATGAATCTCTCCTGTCTCAGCCTTTCCTGCTACCTAGATAAGACAAAACACTTCTCCCGGGGGAGGAGAAGGAGGTATGAACACAATAATATGTTTGCCTAATTTTCTTTTTTTCCATTTGGTGTTTCTCTTACATACCAGAGACAGCTATCAATAACGACTATAATCTTAATCTTGGAGTGAGCAGTCCAGGATTAAACACAACATTTTCCAGATATCATTTGGCTGACCAGGATTAAATTATTTACTTTCTATATTTTTCCATCTTTCCATCTTTCTGTACAACAGGAGAAAGGTCACTCTTTGGGAGACTGATGTTAGGAGGAAACAAACCCCCTGAGTAAATTTGCCTGGTGCCCAGTAGTCCTTCAAGCTGTTGTCTTTGTTTATTTTAACTTGGCTTCAAGCTCTTTGCACTTACATTCAATGTCTTCCTCATTCTGGTTTAACTTCATCACTTAGTGTCAGAGTTCTTCCAAAAGCTCTTTCTCAATGAGTTAGTAATTAAAGATTGCATAATTAGTGTGGTCTAATAAAGATGTACATATTTGTTTTTCGTCCCCATTCTTGGCACAGAGCTTCTAAACCTTGAGATTTCCTGGGTGACAGGAGTGTCTTTTATTGTTAATAAGGAGCTCTTTTTTACCTTATCTGAGTGTGTTAGGCCATTCTTGCTTTGCTATAAAAAAAAATCTGAGACTGGGTAATTTATAAAGAAAATAGATTTAATTGGCTCACAGTTCTGCAGGCTGTAGAAGCATGGCACTTGCATCTACTCAGCTTCTGAGGAGGCCTCAGGGAGCTTTTACTCATGGCAGAAAGAAAAGTGGAAGCAGGTGCATCACATGGCAGGAGTAAGAACAAGGGAGAGAGAGGGGAAAGCTGCCACACACTTTTAAACAACCAGATCGCTCAAGAAATCGTTCACTATCATCAGGACAGCATCAATGCGATGGTGCCAAAACATTCATGAGAAATCCCTCATGACCCAAACAACTCCCAGCAGGCCCCACCTCCAACATTGGGGATTACATTTCACCATGAGATTTGGAGAGGACATCCAAACTATATTGCCAAGTTTATGTTAATGAGGTGACCTTTGGGGACCGTGAGGTTGGATGTCTTCAAGATGGGAGCTGGTTGCTAAAGGAACAAACACGCGATTAGAGGGTTGGAACTTTCAGCCCCACTCCTGAAGTGGGAGGGGAAAGGGGACTGCAGATTGAATGAATCACCAGTGGACAATTATTTAATCAAGCATGCCTATGTAATGAAACTTAAAAAACAAAAAAATCCCCTCTTGAACCATGAGGTTCTGGAAGCTTCTGGGTTGGAACAAATCAATACATCAACACATCAAAATGCTGCCCACAGTACATGGACAAGAGGGCATGGAAACCTCACCCTTATATCTTGTCCTGGGCTTCTGTTTGGCTGCTCCTGAGTTGTATCCTTTGTAATAAACCAATAATCTTCAGTAAAGTGCTTTCCAGGACTCTGTGAGTCATCCTAGGGAGTTATGAAACCTGAGGAGTGGTCAAGGGAACCCCTGAATTTTTAGTTGGCTGGACAGAAGTGTGAGTAGTTTGGGAACCCTGTTTGTAGCTGGAATGAGATGTAGGGGCAGTCTTATGGAACTGAACTGAGTCCTTAACCTGTGGGGTCTATGCTAGCTCTAGGTAGTGTCAGAATTGAAGGGAGTTGTTGGACACCCATTTGGTATTGGAGAATGGGTTAGAGTCAGAAAAAAAAACAACCCACAAAATTTGAATTTTCCCAACAATAAAAATGTGAATTTTCACATAACCAATTCTCATTTAAATTAGAAGAATTTCAGGAGAGGCAGGGTAAGATGATGGGATACAAAACTCCACCAATCATCCCTTCAGCAAGAACACCAAGTTAACAACTATCTACACAGAGAAAACACCTTCATAAGAATAAAAAATCAGGTGAGCACTCATAGTACCTGTTTTCAACTTAATGTTGCTGAAAGAGGCACTGAAGAAATTTAAAAAAAAAAATCTAGAATTACAGATGCCACCCTTCCCCTATCCCTGGCAGCAGCAATGTGGTGCTAAGAGCAGCTCTGGGCACTGGGGGAGGGACAACACAGAAACTGTGTCATTGAACTCAGTTCTGTCTTGTTGGAGCAGAAAGGAAAACCAGACCAAACCCAGCTGATACCTGCCTATGAAGGTATTTAAATCAGCCCTAGCCAGAGAGGAACTGCAGATGCCACAGGTCACAATTTGAGTGCCTGCAAGCCTCCCTGCTAAGGGCTACTATGCTCTGTGTCTACAAGTAAACTTGAAATGCAGTCTAGGCCACAACGACTGCAACTCTTAGGTGAGTCCTGGTGCTGAACTAGGCCCAGAGGCAGTGGACCGAGGGGGCATGTGACATACTGAGACACCAGCTAGGGCAGCCAGAGGAGTGCTGGCATCATCCCTCCCCTAACCCCACATTTCACAGCTCGCCACTCTGAAAGAGATCCCTTCCTTTTGTTTGAGGAGAGGAAAGGCAAGATTCAGGAGGACCTTGTCTTGCATCTAGGAAACCGGCTCAGCCACATCAGGAAAGGGCACTGGGCAGAGTCATGAGGTCCTACCTCCCAGACAACATTCCTAGACCCACCTTGTTGCCTTGAAGGACAGGTCCCAGTCCTGGAAGCGTTCATCACCTTCTAACTGAAGAGCTGTTGGGCACTGAATAACAAGCAGTAACACTCAGATACTACCTTGAGTGCCTCAGGTGAGCCTCTGAGACTTGCTGGCTTCAGGTAAGACTTAGCACATTACCAGCTGTGGTGGCTATGGGGCGAAACTCTTCCTGCTTGAGAAAAGCAGAGGGAAAAGTAAAGGGGACTTCCTCTTGCACCTTAGGTACCAGCAGAGCCTCAGGGGTGCAGAGCACCAAGCAGGCTCTTGGGGTCCCTGATTCCAGGAATTGACTCCTGAATAGTATTTTTGGACCTGCCCTGGGTCAGAGGGGAGTTCACTGTCTTGAAGTGTGGGTCCAGGAAGCATTCATGACAAGCTGATTTAAGAGACCTTGGGTTTTAAGGGAACATTAGAGGTAGTCTGGCAGTACTCCCCATGGGCCTGTGGTAGTAGTGGCTACAAGGTGAGGCCCCTCAGCCTTTGGAAAGGGGAGAGGAGAGTGGGAAGAACTGTATCTTATGGTTTGGGTGCCAGCTTAGCCACAATACAATAGAACACCAGGCAGACTTCTAAGTTTTCTGACTGTAGTTCCTGACTCTAAAATGGGACTTCTGGACTCATCCAGGGTCTGGGGGAGCTTGTTACCTTGAAGGGAAGCTCACAGGCCTGGTTGGTTTTGCCACCTGCTGATTGCAGATGCTCAGGGCCTTGAGTAAACATAGGCAGTAGTTAGGGAGTGGTTACAGCAAGTCCTGGGTGACACCCAGTGCTGTACTGGCTGCAGGTCTGACCCAGCAAAGTCATAGTAGTGATGGCCACAGGGGTGCTTGTGCCACTCCATCCCTCAGAGCAGACAGAGACTCTGTATGTTTTGGAGAAAGTAAAGGATGAGAACAAGAGTATCTGGTAATCCTAAGAATTCTCTCAGATTTGATTCAGGACAAGCAAGGCAGTATTCCTATGAGTCTGCAAGAACCACAGAATTACTGGGCTTGGGATGCCACCAGCTTAGATCACAATACCCAAGTCCTTTCAAATATCTAGAAAGCCTCCCCAAGAAGAATGGCTACAAATAAGCCCAGACAATGAAGACTAAAATAAATACCTAACTCCTCAATAGCCAGACGTTGAAGAACATCTACTAGCATCAGCACCATCCAGAAAAATATAACCTCACCAAAGGAACTAAATAATGCACCAGGGACCAACCCTGAAGAAATAGAGATGTATGACCTTTCAGACAGAAAATTCAAAATAGCTGTGTTGCTATCAAAGAAATGCAAGATAATGCATAAAAGGAATTCAGAATTCTATCAATAAATTAAACAAAGTGAATGAAATAATTAAAAAGAATAAAGCAAAAATTCTGGAGATGAAAAATGCAATTAGCATATCAGAATTGATCAAGCAGAAGTAATAATTAGTGAACTTGAAGACAGGATAATTGAACATATACAATCAGAAGAGAAAAAGGAATAAAAAACAATAAAACATGCCTAAACAATCTAGAAAATGACCTCAAAAGGGAAAATCTAAGAGTTATTGGCCTTAACGGGCAAATAGAGAAAGAGACATGAGTAGAAAGTTTACTCAAAAGGATAATAACAGAGAATGTCCCAAACATAGAGAAAGATATCAATATCTAAGTACAAGAAGGTTACAGAACACCAAGCAGATTTATCCAGAGAAGACTATTTTAAGGCAATTAATAATCAAACTCCCAAAAATCAAGGATAAAGAAAGGATTATAAAAGCAGCAGGAGAAAAGAAACGAATAACATACAATGGAGCTCCAATACTTCTGGCAGCAGACTTTTCAGTGAAAACCTTACAGGCTGGGAGAGAGTGGCAGGACATATTTAAAGCCCTGAAGAAAAATAACTTTTGCCCTAGAATAGTGTATCCATTGCAAATATCCTTCAAACATGAAGGAAAAATAAAGATTTTCTCAGACAAACAAAAGCTGAGGGTTTTCATGAATACCAGGCCTGTCCTACAAGAAAGGCTAAAGAAAGTACTTCAATCAGAAAGAAAAGAACATTAATGAGCAATAAATAATCACCTGAAGGTACAAAACTCACTGGTAATAATAAGCACACAGAAAAACACAGAATAGTGTAACACTGTAACTGTGATGTGTAAACTACACTTATTCTAAGTAGAAAGACGAAACAATGAGCCAATCAAAAATAATAACCACAACAACTTTTCAAGAATTAGCAATTACAATAAAATATAAATAGAAATCATAAAAAGTTAAAAAGCAAGGATAGGAAGTTAAGGTATAGAGATTTTATTAGCTTTCTTTTTGCTTGCTTGTTTATACAAATAGTATTAAGTTGTCATCAGGTAAAAATAGTGAATTATAAGAAAGTATTTGCAAGCCTCATGGCAACCTCAAACCCCAAAACATACAATGGATACACAAAAAATAAAATGAAAATAATTAAATCATGTCACCAGAGAAAATTACCTTCACTAGAGGAAGAGAAGAAGAAAAGAGAGAAGGAAGAAGAGACCACAAAACAACCAAAAAGCAAACAACAAATTGGCAAGAGAAAATCCTTACTTATCAACAGTAACATTGAATGTAAATGGGCTAAACTCTCTAATCAAAAGACATAGACTGACTTACTGGATTTTAAAAAACAAACAAATAACAACCAAAAAAAAAAAAAAAAAAAAACCAGACCCATTGATCTGTTGCCTATAAGAAACACACATCACCTATGAAGACACACAAACACTGAAAATAGATATTCCATGCCAATGGAAACCAAAAAAGAGCAGGAATCATTATACTTATATCAGACAAAATAGATTTCAAGACAAAAACTACAGGGAGTGACAAAGAGGGTATCTATATAAGGATGAAGGAATCATTTCAGTAAGAGGATATAACAATTTTAAATATATATGCACCCAGCGTCAGAGCACCCAGATACATAAAACAAATATTATTAGAACTAAAGAGAGAGATAGGCCCCAGTATAAAAATACATGGAGAAAACATTTGCAAACTATCCATTCGACAAGGGATTAATAACCAGAATATATAAGGAGTTCAAACAGATCTATAATAATAGTCTAATAATCTGATCAAAAAATAGGCAAAATATTTGAATAGACATTACTCAAATAAGACATACAAATGGCAAACAGGCATATGAAAAGGTGTTTAGCATCACGGATCATCAGAGAAATGAAAATCAAAACTAAAATGAGATATCATCTCACCTCCAAAAGACAGGCAATAACAAATGCTGGCAAGGATGTGAAGAAAAGGGAACCCTCATACACTGTTGGTGGGAATGTAAATTAGTAAAACTATTATGGAGAACAGTTTAGAGGTTCCTCAAAAAACTACAAATTTGAGCTACTGTATGATCCAGCAGTCTTACTTTTAGGTATATACCCCAAAGAAAGAAAATGAGTATATCAAAGAGATATCTGCACTGCTATGTTTGTTGCCCCACTGTTTAAAAGTGGGAAGATTTGAAAGCAACCTAAGTGTCTATCAACAGATGAACAGATTTTAAAACGTGGCACATATACATAATGGAGTACTATTTGGTCATAAAAAGGATGGGATCCAGTTATTTGCAACAACATGGGTAGAACTGGAGGTCAGCATGTTAAGGGAAATAAGCCAGGCACAGAAAGACAAACATTGCATGCTATCACTGTATGGAATCTAAAAATCAAAACAATTGAACATGTGGACATAAAAAGTAGAAGGATGATTACTGGAACCTGGGAAGGGTAGTGGGAGTCTGGTGGGGGGAAGTGGGAATGGTTAATGAGTACAAACAATAGTTTAAAAGAATGACTAAGACCTTAGTACTTGATAGCACATTAGGGTGACTCTAGTCAGTAATTTAATTGTTAAATAAGTTAAAGAATGTAATTGGATTTTTTTTAACTCAAAGCATAAATGCTTAGAGATCTCATTTTCCATGATGTGCTTATGTCATATTTCATGCTTGTATCAACTCATCTCACCTGCCCCATAAATATATACAGCTATTATATGCCCATAAAATTTTAAGAAAATGAATTAGAAGAATTTCAAGGTGAACATATATAACTGGGTAGAATTGACGGTAAATTTCAAAAATATTTTCTTTTTTATTCTCAGTGCTAAAGACTATCTGGCTGATAGAGGAAGCAAGTATTCTATATTTAGCTTTTTCCCCCACTGAAATTTCAGATGTATCTATTAGAAGTACATCAACTATTATGCCAAGAGTTTTATGGAAACCAAAAGAGAGCATAGTAGAGTCGCTATTCTGCTATGTAACTAAGATTCTACTGTGAAACTATATGTATCATGAAACTAAGAAACGTAGTAGGCCTCACTTCAACCAACCCCTTCTGTATTCAAAGAAATCCATTAACAGAATCTTGGCATCTGTAAGTAAGACATTTGGAGGGCAAGGACAATATGTGATACAACAAAGTAGGAAACAAAAGGGAAAGAGAAATAAGCAGTGTGACGTTATAGGGAATAGAAAGTAAGAAAGAAAAAGGCTAGTTGAGAAGTGGGAGACAGGATACATTTTTAAAGCATCAAAAGTATACTCTGTACAAGGTCTCCGTTTTCTCAGCTGTACATCTGTTTTCTCTGATGTAATTATTTTTGCATTTTTACTGGTGAGAAAACTTTGAGTCTGAGACAACAACGCATGTGCCAGAGACAGAATTTAAAGATTTCTCATGCATCACCTCTACTACTATCTACTATCACTATCTACTCTCCTTTGAAATTGGTTATTTGAACTGATTATTCAAACTGATTATTCTCAGTTCAGCCACTGTCACCCCCTCATCCAAGCCACATTTTTCTTTTCTTTTTTTTTTTTTTTTTGAAGTGGAGTTTTGCTCTTGTTGCCCAGGCTGGAGTGCAACGGTGCAATCCTGGCTCACTGCAACTTCCACCACCCAGGTTTAAACGATTCTCCTGCCTCAGCCTCCCAAGTGCTGGGATTACAGGCATGTGCCACTATGCCCGGCTAATTTTATATTTTTAGTAGAGACGGGGTTTTGCCATGTTGGTCAAGCTGGTCCTGAACTCCTGACCTCAGGTGATCCACCTGCCTCGGCCTCCCAGAGTGCTGGGATTATAGGCGTGAGCCGCCGCATCTGGCTGCCACGTTTGTTTCCTACCTGAACCACCAGGCTCTCTGTGGATCATCTTGCTTTCACTCTTGTCCCCTAACAGTAATATCTGATCCCGTCAGTCCTCTATGCTCAGTCGCATCCAATGGGTTTCCATTATACTGAGACCCAATCCAAATCATTTCATGACCTACACGACATTTCCGTAGGATCCTGCTGTTGCCCTTTCTTCTGCTCTCCTTTACTGGTTCATGGCATGCTAGCAACATGACTCAGCATCCCTTCAGTTCTTTGTGCATGCCAAACATGTTCCTATCTGGGAGACCTGGCATTCCCCCATATCTGTGTTCCCTTCTGCCACCAAGGCTTCTCTACTCCTTCCATTCTCATGAACTCTCTCTCTATCCTTTTATTTCCCTTTATTTTGGTGTTTTTTCTCTTGATAGCACTTAAGACAACAAGCAATTATAGGGTATATTTACTTATTTATATATTATGTCTTTTTCATCTGAATAAAAGCTCTGTGAGAGCAAATTCTTTTTATCTCCCAGTTACATTTTCAGTCCCTACAAGAATACTTGGCAAAGAGGAGATGCCCAATAAACTTGTTGAACAAATGTGTCTGATTCTAAAGCCAAAAAAAAAGAAAATGTTAATGAGAGTTGGAACTCATTTTAAACAAAATCACTAAAAATTTATATATAACAAAATATGTAGAAAATAAACATTTTCCAGTAAGTACAATGCCTTCAGCACATTTATAACAGTATTATTTCTCACTTTACATACCTGACAAAGTGTTCTGATGACTGCTGTCATGTTCTGTAAAGCACCTCGAGCTACTTGAGGGAAAATATGATATAAATGCAAACTAATAATAAACCACTCTGTGTTTGGTATAACAACGGGCACAGGGTTTTCGATGATTTAGTGAAAAATAAAGTAGGGTGTTTCTAAGGGTAAAGAAATAGATCAAGTCGAAATCATTATAGACTGACCTGAGCAGCAAGAGACCTTAGAGTGTAAACCTATCACAATTTAGACTTAGAGATTAATTTCCTGATGTTTGCAACAAAAGTCAAAGCTTACTAAGTTGAAAACATTCTGTTAGGCTGCCACCATTATTACATTCTAATCTAACATTTAGTCAAACACTCAAACACAGAAAACCATGATTTTGTTGTCTATAGGATAGCTATTTCTAAATCATTGAACATTTTCCCCCTATGAAAGTATATCTTAATTTATATTAAAAATGCTATAGACAATGAATGGACAATAAAACTATGTGATTTCATTGATTAGATCTCCCAAAGCCAAGACTGTATAAATAATTTAAAACTTACTTTCTATGATAATTATAAAAATATTTGTGACTTGTATGATACGAAAGTTTAAGGAAGTTAAAGTTTACATGCTATAATTGCAGATGCTTGCTTGTTGCATAAAAGAGAGTATTTTGCAAAAGTCGAATGTGATTTCCATTTCCATTCCAAATCTATGCTTCCCAAACTCTCATGTAAAATAATACATGTTTGCCAAGAGTGGCAAGAGTATTGTTTGCCATGGATGGCAAAGTGAGGGAAGACTGCTGAGCCACTTCAGAGCTGTGCCAGTTTTCAACATAATGTTTTAAAATTAGTTCATTCATGTAAACTTTTATTTTATTGATTTTTAAATTGAGAAAACCCCACAAACTTTTGGGGAAAACCAGAATTATGGTCTAATACTCATCTCTATTATTAAACAGTTCAAAATTTGGCTTTTATGATCAATTTTTAGTATCTTAATCTTTCACCTTTAATACGTGACATAGGAGACCAAAACCAATTTATCAATGTTTTCCTCCTTTTGGAAAAAGAAAAGTGTAGGAAAGAATGATTACAGCAAAATGCAAGAACTGCATCACTTTGTAAAGGAGCTTATAGACTCAGCCAGGTGGGCAAATATAGAAAGAGTGAAAAGAAGAAAGAAAAATACGTCTTAGTCTTTAGATTTATTTTATTGCTAACAATGACACACATAGGAAGTCTTGATTTATTTCTCACATTAAAAGTTTAACTCAATTTTTAAAAAATAGTTACATTGGCATATGTGATTTCAGATTAGGAATAACAATTAAAATTGTATTTGCAAGATTTATGCTTGCTAGGAATCCTTGGAAAAGCTAATAAATTAATGTAAACATTGAGAATAAATTTCAACATATACAGAAAGCCTAATTTTGGTAACATTCAAAAAATGATCACTCATAAGTTTTACTTTATGGTGTTTAAATATGAGATGCAATATTTTATAAATATTCTTTCAATAGTAATCATCTTTCAGGATACTCTATTAGTTTCAAATTTCTCTGGGGTCCAAGGCTACCTTCATTTCACCTTTTCACATATTCAAATATGAAAAAAAAAGATTGTTGCTGACTTAACACCAATAGGAAAAAAAAGTGGAAATAAATTACACTAATAAAAAGTGGATTTCCCTTTAATCATTTTCTTATGAAGTACCACAATGTAAATTCCTGGTGCAGGATGAAAGTGATTTATAACCCTCAGGATTGCACAGGAAATAGAAATATATAGACAACATTTTTTTCCTCCAAGAAATAAAAGCTCATCACCATACCGTCATGAACACCAAGTGTATTCAAGCACTGAGCGATGCAAAGGTGCTGAATGGTCCCGAGCGAAGGTGCATCAGCCTTCCATGCCAGTGACCATTTGTACACACATAGCCCCAGCGGGGGGTGTGCATTCAGGGATCTTCCAGAGCAGAAATAGAGACATTCTCTGGGAAAATCAGGTCTTCATAAACTTTATAACCTCATTTCAAAATCCAGGTGCCAGTTTACAGCTTTCCAGATTGACATCTTAAATCAAGAACGTGTCACATGTGTACAATAACTGGTCTAATCTTTTCTGTAAATTGCTGCCTGTGGTTTTCAAAAAACACAGCAAATTGCTGGCAATTGATAACGTGTCTCCCTGTATGGCTAACTTCATTTCTTCATGGTTAACAAATCAGTCTTCAATTATTCATGTGATCACCCAATGACCAATGTCTAGGATCTTCTGACAGTCATTGATTTCAGGGACTAGTAGCCTGCCTGCTTTTTATACTGAACTAAAATTAATATAATGTTTTTGGCATGCAACATTAATTGTATGTAGGAAATAACTACACCCACTGTCTCAGTATCTCAGTTAATGATGAGCATAGCTCACAACACAATCACTGCTTCTGATGTCCTATGCTGTCTTGAAGCAGGACAGAGTATCTTTTCAAACTAATACTTAAAATGACTTGATGACTTTAATGTTTCAAATACACAGAGGAAGTGTTTTCTTCATTAATTTTATAATCACAGGACAAAAATAAATGATGAATCATATCTACAAACTGAAACATCAGATGGCCCATTTAAAAATGATGCTGTCAAACCATTGCACATTGTTCTCGAAACAGGGTCAAATCAAGTCCCCAGACAACTCAACCAAATTGAATTTCTGTGGCTAAAATAAGTGTGGGGATATAGTGCTTGTTCTGAAAGGACTTCTTTACACCATTTTCCTTTCAGCAGCTTACTTTCTTAAGGGGATTTTGCAGGAAGCCTATTTACCCTTCCTTGAAATATTTTTTGAATCCGTATTGACTCTAAGCTAAATAGTGCAGTTGTGCAGTGAAATGGTCTTAGAGTTGAGGAACACATTTGTCTCTTTATGCTCAGGAAAATTAACTGCTGTAACTACTGAGGTTAACTGTAGATAACCTCAAAAGGAGCACTAGTAGACTAGCATTTTTTTCCTAACGGTGTCTGAACAGATATTTCCAGGCCACTGATTGTTATAATTTATAACTTGATACCTCCCTTGTTTAGAGCATGTGCCTATAGGATCAGCTCTCAAGGGTAGTGACCTTAGTCCTGATCCATGTAATCTTTGGAGGTTTCTCTCTATAATATGTGCTTGCCAAAGGACAATCTGAGAAAAGAGGGTAAGATGGAGATGGTGGATCGACTCACATTTATTACAAGAAATTTTTAAGAGTGGCAACTCAAAGCACTTTTCTCACTGAAGGTAGGTCAATTACAGCATAGCTGTGAAGATCAGCATGTTATTTGCTATAATGCTCTTTGCTCTTAATTCCATCTTCCTTAGGAAAATTCTGTTCCCTGCTTTAAAATATCAAGGTTTGTTTTCCTTCCATTATCATATTTCTCACTACATTTTATTATGAATACTCACTTAACAGAAAATTTGTTTCTATTACAGTTGTTACTCAGTATCCACGGGGCATTGATTCCAGGCCCCCTGTAGACATCAAAATCTGAGAGTGCTCAAGTCCCTGAAATAAAATAATATAGTATTTGCACATGACCTATGCACACCCTCCATATACTTGGTAATCTCTAGAATACTTGTGATACCTAATATAGTGTAAATACTATATAAATAATTACACTATATTTTAAATTTTGTATTATTTTTTATTTCTGTATTGTTACTTTTTATTGCTTTCTTCCAAATATTTTTGATCTGCAGTTGGTTGAATGCATGGATGTGGAACCTGTAGATTCAGAGGGCAGACTATATGCTAAATATTTTATGGGGGCAAAAACTGAAGGTAGCCCTTGTTCCTGGTAAAGTTCTTTGAACCAAGTAAATGCTAGATAAAATAGAGTATGAAATGATATATGATTAGTTAAGCACTATTTTCAGTTGCATATTTCAAACCCTCAAACAATGGTTTGAACACATTTTCTAATGTAAAACAAGTCCGGTCATGGGTGGCTCAGGGTTGGTCTGAAAGCTCCGTTGAATTATTAGGCTCATTTTGCTTTCAGCTCAACCATTCTAATGCATGCTTGACATCCTCAAGGTCATCTTAGAACCTGCAGAAATGAATACAGCCCCTGCTCACATCTCGATTTTGAGGTATCATTAAGACCTACAGGAGACTTCTGACCCACCGAAGAAATGCTAGATAGACAATTTGTATTCTTTAAGTCACTAAGTTTGGATCTGCTTCTAATTCATCAGATCTACAGCAGCCCTTCCAGAAGTTCCTCACAATCCTTCTGCATGTATCACAATGGCCAGAACTTGCTTAGATGACCATACCTACACCTACAGAGACAAAGAAATAGAGCTTTTTAGCCCTGCCACCTGTGATGAGAGGAAGATTTTCCTAGACTCTTGACCAGAAGAAGGGGGAATAAATTATGGACAATAACCAGAAACTTCTGCCATCATTTTTTTAATGACAGAATGATTAGATGAATATAGTTGAACACTTAGAAAATTAGGAAAATGGTATGATTTTCACAGAAAGCTATACTTCCCGTTTGTAAATTAATTTAACAAATGGATATTCTTTCTTTTTCTTTGAAGTTTGCTAAATTTCATTTAACTGTTGTCCTTCACCATCCAATTTTAATCCTAGAAATGTAGCTTTTAAATTTCTACTCTTTTAGCAAATTAACAGTTACTAATATTTGGGTTCCATAAATAAGTTCTCACACACCTTGAGTTAAAGTGGCTCCTACAAGAATAAAGTAGAATTACATGTTAAATGCTTTTATTGTTTTTCAGCTTCAGTTGTTATTTGATTGTGAGATATTCCATCTGGTTTCTGTAGTGGGATGAAAGTTCCAGACAAAAGTTAACCTTTAAGGGAGCATAGACAGCTGGATGCTTCAATACGCTGATTTTAACATGCAAGCACACCGACAATTACTACACACACAGCTGTGTGCTGTATTTTTCCTGTACTACTGTTATTCCTGAATCAGAAAGCAGGCAAAGGTGAATCCATGCTGAGGGCTTCTAAAGGGCAAAGGAGATTCTAGCTCATTCTTATTATCAGACACTCAGATGCTTCCTCTTTTTTAATTCTGTCACTTTGTTGCCTCCCTTCAGTGGCCTCTACTGGAACCAGCCAGTTCTGCTGGACAATCACCTTCTGGACAATCTTCACTCTAGTAACTTTTTCACTATTGTACAATATCAATGTTGCAGTGCCTACCACAACCTGAGGAAACACAAATCAGATGCACAAATGCTTCTAGGGCCATATGTGTGCAAGACACTAATTAAGTTCAATCTGAAACCTATAATTCCCAATGCCATTGTAGCATGGGGGCTCAGAGACAAACTTTCTCTGTGCAAGAGTAACTGTTTAGAAATGATTAATATTATCTGTGATTTTTTTTCCTTCAATTGTCTACATGGAAAAATTTTATCCAAAGAATTTAAATGACTTGTGTTTTGCCTCTGGAACATACTTGGGAGTAGCATTAAGTGTTATCTTAGGTTCCTCCGCTCCTGCAGGGCACTTCAGCTTACTGTTCATCAAGCATAATCTCACCATGTGGTGCAGTTTTATTTTATAAGGCTATCCAGTAGTACCCACTGCTATTCTGGTTTTAAAAAGCAAATAAATGCCACAAAATGTGTTTATCGGGGTCTCTTTTATAATTTGTTGATTGTTGCAAATGTCAACAGAAATTCTTCATCATCAAGACTGTACTCTTAATTGACATGTCACAACACTGAGATTTTGCATTTGAAGCAAATTAACATCACAAGACAATCCAAAATCTTAGTGGCACTTATAAGAATAATGGTTCTACGTATTGTTCTTCTCCAATGATCTTATCTTCAATTGACTGCATGAAAAATTCTGTAGCGGTAGATTTAAATTGTCTTCAAAAACACAGAAAAGCATTTGAATATAAGCTATAAAAGTGTGGTTTCTTCACAGCACCAAAATTCTCTTGATAATGTTGCTTACATGAAAATTCAGCTCAGCAGTTGCAGTCTACTCAGAAAGGCTTAATATAATGTAATCACCGTCAACAAATTTTCATGTATTAGAATAATTATAGACTCATTAAAAATAAATATTGACTTATTGAAGTTAATGGAAGAATTTGCCATGTTTGGAGATTCATCAGCAGAGGCCACTAGCAGTAGCTGGAACAGATCAACATCAGTGTGAGATCAGGATCCTTCAAACCCTCCAGCATAATCTTAAGGCTGACTATGTAAGAAGACCCACTACCTCCTGTTTTTTCTCCCAGAGTAGAGTTGGGACCAGGGAGAGGTCAAGGCCTAAAACAAGGTCAACTTTGGTAAGGGGAAAGAATAGATCTGAATCAGACATGAAATGAACTTTTTATGACCAATGTTGTCATTGACTCTGTATACAATGTATTATGAAATGGGAAGAGGGATTGGGGCAGAAGACTGGGGAAGCAGTTTATTCAAAGAAATAAAACTTTTTTGTGATTATTATCCCATGAGTTGAGACAATAAACTAGATACAAAGGTAAAATATTTATCTTTAAATATTTATCTCAGGCGTATTTTCCTTAGAAGAAGAAAAGATGAAATACAAAGAGCAAAGACAACATATTTCTGGGTAGTGTTTCAATTGTATTTGCATAGGCTTTGTTCAATAAGTGATTCTAATCATATAATAAGAAACACAGCTACTGTTGATAGAATAATATATTCATCTGCTCCTTGGTGAAAATGATTTGAAACCCTGTGGAAAGGCATAAGATTACAATACAAATTTCTGATTAAAAACTCCTGATACTACCCAGGTTGTGGCAATTACATGGTAGTTTAGACTGTGGTTTATATTTGTCATTGGCCTATAATGTAGCTTCACATTGGTATTTTTGGATAAAGATTTTTGAGGTATTTGTATTTGATGAAATTTATGAAGAATATAAGATTGAGTTTAACCTTGCTTGTAATTTTCTTTATTGCAGAAAAGCTACAGGAGGAATCAAATTATCTCACTATAAAAAAGAAACTGAGGACTGTATTTTCAGAAGTTATGTTCACTTAGACTCATGCCAAAGGAAAAGATGTAGCTTAAATTTTTGGAATAAGAAACTCATACCTATATTTACATTGCCTTGCTATTTTTTAAAAGGATACAATTGCTTCTCTTTGGATAAAGATTGTGTAGGAACCAAACATAACAACGAATATTTTCAGGCCTTTGGTTCTCATTTAGATTTAGTACCTGGAAGCAGATTGCGATGATTCTTCCTTTACAGATCCTTAATAACTGGGCAGATACTCATGGCCACTACCACCACCATCAGTCAATATTATAGACAAAAATATTCCTTTATCTCAGCAGGATACATACCTACTAATATATTAGATCAGAACCTGAAATATTTTGATATTCTAGTGAAATGAATATATATATTTCCCAAAGTGTCCATTGATATAGACAGACATCCCATTTACTTCAGGATACAGTATAGTGCATAGGATATTATTCTTGTAGTTCCAGAAGTAGGCATAGTTTGACTGTGATTCTAGGATGCTATTTCTGTACAATTTGCCAGATATGTTATTTCTGAATATAGACATTCTGTACCCTACCTCCATTCCTCTTTAAGCATCACATTTTAAGATTCCTTTTGGAAAACGTCCAGGAAGGAAGATATAAAAAAGAAAATATAAATGTGACTTAAAAACTCATTACTAGATTCAGTAGGTTGTGTTTGTTTAAATAAAAAAGGAAAGATACTATATATCCTTGATTTAATTTCAAACTACTATCAGAAAAATAACTCTATGAGATGCAAAAATATTTGAATGTTTATAAAAGACAATGGATAGATTTTAAGCAGCTGAGGGAAACTGAGAGTTCTGTTTCCTCTGCAGTTGTTCATGCACTGAACTCTGAATTGACTGTCTAGAATTTTTTTACTGGAAATTGTCTGCCCAAAAGCTGTAGTTGATAGAAGAATCCAACCTTGAAGGAAAATGAATCTTGATCAAGAAAAAGAATTTTCCCAGTAAGTGCAAAGGAACAATTCAGGGTAAGTAATAAGAATGAGCCTTGTAGAGGAAGAACTATTTCACTGATGCTGCCTGGCTGCTCAGGTGAACTATTCAACTGAAGATTTAAAAAGAGGGCCCTCATGAATGATGGTGTCAATTTAAGTCAAAAGAGGACAGTAAAGTGCTATTATGGCCTTCTGGGGAAATGGCTTAAATTTCTCCAAGAATCAAAATATCCACAAGTTAGAAAAAGCATAGTTGTTAAAACATGACATAGAGAAACAAATGCAGGTGGGTTTTCCTTCTGTGTAGAAAGCAACTTGCTATAATGGGAAATGAAGTGGCCTTGGGAAGGAAGCATTAAGACCCAATGTTTCAGTTTACTGCTATGTGCCTTGAGCAAGTTAGCCATTCCTAGCTGAGGTTCCTCATTTATAAAATAAAGATACTAATGTCTACCTCTGAGGTAGGGATAAAATGGAAAAAACTGATGGAAAGCCCCTGTGCCATGTAGGAAATCAGTAAGAGTTAGTCCATTTCCCTTCCCTGTCCCTTGCCTATAAGATTTTAGAAGGTCTTTGATCAAAGCTCATGATTAATATAAAATAAGTCCTTGTAGAATGTCTTTCATTCATTTTTATGTCAGTTATGCTCATGCACAGTTGTATGGATTCAGAATTCTATGAAAATGTGACACACTGAAAATTATCTAACACTACTAGTATGTAAGTACCAAACCTTTCAAGATAAGTCAATTAGGAGAAATATTAACCTAAATTTTCTAGGTAAAATATACCTAGAAATGTTTAAATTATCTTAAATGCAAAATAATTAAAAGATGCCATTGAGACAGATTGGACTAATTTTTTTGGAATAAAAGTATTAAAACTTGGGTTCTCAAGATAACTTATTTTTCAGTAACTTTAAGTGTAGCAAATAAGATAGGTTTTCATATTTAATTCTAAATGTATTCCTTGGGATGAAAAAATTATTTCAAGTCTTGTAACTTTCAAACAAGCAGCAATAACTTATTAATTGTGCCCTTGATGATCTTAAAGTGTGGCATGAAAAATAGCCTTAGCGACTTCCAAAGATGTTTAAAGTACTCCTAGGGGAAGTGGTAGGGACACCAGGAGAATCTGGCTGCTGATGTATATAGAAAAGCTATTTACATGTTGGAGGAAATCATTTAATTAATACTGTTACAGCTGTGAAGTTAATATGCAGTTCTGAGGTCCTATCACAAGGGACTCTTTCATATTTTTAAACAAGTCACTCAGTCCTACAATTTTTCCCTTTTACAGCTCTGGCATAGTAATAAATATGTCCCAAAGGTTTTCAGGATGAGGATCGTGATGTCTGTTAATTTCTCCAATAATAATAAAGATGATGATGTTGATGGTAATAATGAGAAACACCATTTACTGAAACCTCACAATATGCCAGGATCATTTCTAAGCCCTGTATAGGTATTATTTAATTCTTTCAACAACCCAATATGATTATTGTTGTGGCTTTCCTCATTTTGTAGAACAGGAAATTGAGGCTTCAGGAGATTATACAAGTATAGACAGACACTTTTAGTTACCTACCCACAGTCATTCCCCACACCACCATACATATACACATTCCTTTAAAACAAGGCATCCATTACCTTCAAGTGCTAGAAGGCATGGGGAAAACTAAAACACTCAAGACCACAGTAACAAATGCCTGCTGCAGGGCAGGCTGGCAGATGAGACAAAAGGAAAGGGAATGTCTGGAGGCTGTGATCAAGAATCCCATAATAGGCAAGAGGCATAATTGTTTATGCCCCTGAGAATATACATTATTAGTTGATAAGAATGGTTAAGACATGCTCTGTGGTGACCATGGTTGTCTCTCTTTTCTTGAGACTACCCCATTTTGTTTTGTATTGAAATTAGCTTTTTCTCAGTTTATGGAATCAGTGAGACCTCTAATCTTGAACCCTGTCTTCCCGTGGCAAAGAGGCAGATGTTGATCCAGCTGGGGTCATTACACCCTCCCTCTATCCCACCCTAGTAATTTAAATAGTGAGCAGGTGGACAACAGCTGGATCCTGTTTGCATCTCAGCTGTGCCTTTCTGAAAAGACTGTCATTCCTCTGAGCCTCCAGTGTCTACCTAAACTCCTAGCTGTTCCAAACCCTGTCCTCCTGTCTCCTGCTTCTCTGGCCTCTGTTGTCCCTCCAACACAGTGTCCCTTCTACATGAATTAGCTAGACATAAGGAGAGTGGGGGCAGTTAGAGGCTGGCTAGGCAGATAGAGTGGGAGGGTCTAAGGAGAGAGACAGAGCCCATGGGAATGCATCTGCACTGCCCCTGTGGGGTAGATAGCAGGTGGAAATGTGGTTAAGAACTCCCTCTTATACCAGGATGTCTGCTCAGAAGGGACTGTCCCAACTTAGGTGAAGGCAAAATAAATCCGCTAAATGTCCTTAAATTGACCCAGGGCCATTTGTAATATCACTAACATTGCAATTTTGCTCCCACCCACCCTCTGTGGGTTTCGCTTAGGCACTCATGAGTAATAATCAACATGGAATCACTCTAGCCAAACTTAGGCATGCGCGGATGCAACACCCGCAAGGGGCAGCTTTACCCCTCTCATTAAGGCAGAACACACAGAAGACTACCTTGTTTCTGCCACATAAAAGACCCAAACTCAGCCCCATTTCTGGCAATCCACTCTCGGATCTCCTCTTGCTGTTGAGAGCTTTTCTGTTGCTTAATGAATCCTACTCTGCCTTATTCACTCTCCGGTGTCCGCGTGCCTTATGCTTCTTGGTCATGGATTAAGAACTCGTACCTTGCTAAACTAAGGAGTAAGGAAACTGCAACAATAATTTCTGTCAAGTGACCCAAGAATATTAACACAATCTGTGATGAATAGTTTATAAGGAGTTTGATGTTGGAACTATTAGTTCACATACTCTATAATTGATTCTGTTACTCAAAACTTTCCTCCTGAATTCTCTAACATAAACTTTTCTCAATCTTTACTAAATTAATTAAAAGTTAAATATAAGGAATAAAAACAAAACTAAAATGAGATATATAATACACACTGTATATATTCGAACAGATTTATTCTAAAATCATTTGTAAAACCAAATGTATGAGGTTAAATCATAGACTTGGGAAGACTGGATTGCAGAGAGATAATTCCTATTATAAAGTATATACAAACTAATATAAAATAGTATGTGCCAAAAAATGATGATATCCTAGAAATAGATCTTATAGAAATGTATTATATCATAAACCAGCAGAAAAAAAATCAGTGAATTTTTTTTCCTACTAAGTAAATACTGTTTTTGCCATTGGTCAGTTATTGGTAAAATATTTATTCAGATTTTCACCTTGAAAAACAGAACAAAATTATGCTCCATAGAGACTAAAGTCTAAAAACATCATTACTAAAACACAAAATATAAAAAGGCAAACCCTATTAACAAAAAGTGAAAATAAAGCTGATTATCACGCACATTAAGAGATATTTAACTTTGAAGAAATAAAAAAAATTATACTTTAAACAAAGAAATAAGCATTTTTTTTCCACCATGAAAATAGCCCAAAAAAAAACCCCAAAATGGTGAAACAGACTAACTTGTACTAATGACACTCTAGATCTAGATACTCATATTTTGCAGCTAATGGTATACTTTTCCAAGAAGAAATTTAGCAAAATGTATCACGAGCCTTTAACAGCTCCTGTTAAAGAAAGAGCAGAAATAAAACTCTTCATGTTTGATGTAATATAATACAAAAATTAAAAATGTTAACCAAGACTTTAGTAACAACATGAAAATGTTTTTCATTAAGTCCAATTTTTAAAAAGTCAGTGTGTCAATGTTCTCTATAGTATTATCTCAACAGTAATACGAAAAACAGGAGAGAAAAAACATGGAAACACAGCAGAATGAGAATAAACTGGAATCAAAATATTCGTGGCAGTGGTCTTCAAATGTTTGAAGCAAAAATGATGTTCCTTCTTGTCTATCTAGTTTCTGCAACTTATATTTGTAATTCATATTTTTTATTATGAGAAAATCAACCAAAAAGAAGGGAAAATCAAACCAAAAAGAACCCTTGCCCCTGACAAAAAAAGAAGAAAAGAAAAAGAAGAAAGGAAAGGAAAGGAAGGAAGGAAAGAAAGAAGGAAGGAAGGAAAGAAGGAAGGAAGGAAGGAAGGAAAAGAAAGAAAACAAAATCTAAAATCATTGTCTATTTCCATTAGAACAAACTATTAGGATTAATAATAACTACCACTTCAAAATATAGTGAAATGTAATGGGGAATTAAAAAACAGTCTTTAAATACAATCTGACTGTAGATGCTTCTGCCGTGTGATGGAGTGACATTTCTCATCTGCAGGACAGAGAGCTCATTTTTAAGGAATACATTTGGTTGGGCCTTTGTAGATAAGGAAAGTGAGGATGCCTGGAAATAGCTTGGATTAGTGAGGGAAAGAAAAAGGTAGAGCTGATTCGATTTGATCTATAAAGGAGCCAGAATTTTTGATCTTAACAAAGAGCCTGGGAGAGAAGAGGAGGGAAGATCAGGTAGTGACAAACAATTCACCATGTGGAGTCCCTCTTGGCAGCATGCCTAATGAGGAATTTCCTGGAGAGATGGCCAAGGATTGCTAAAGCACAGAGGTCAATTTAATTCTTGTCTGTAAGGTGGTATCAGGATTTTGTTAGCTCACCAAATTATTTGTGAAATGGTCCCTCCTCCTGTATTTTCTGTAGGAGTTTGAGTAAGATTAGCATTATTTATTTCTTATGTTTGATAGATTGATGCTGAGCAAGGACCTTCACCCTAACCCTTTTTTTGAAGTCCTTCTAAACTCCAAGCAGGGAAATAAAGGAAAATTGTAAAGTTTTTTAAAAGAGAAATTCCAGACATCTAGCTAGCCCCAGAGGTAATTAAGTAACTTGCTAAACAAGAAAGTAATAGTAGCCTTAACAATAGCCAAGGGAGGTAAAGCTCCAGAGATATTTGCTTTCCCTACAGAAACTAAAGACAACATCTGAACAGACCCCCACTGAGGATCCCCACCTAACAGATCTGCTAGTACACAGAGCCCAGATTTGGGGGAAGAGAAGACTAAACTTTAACTATTGCCTTCTGTTCTAAGTTTTTTCCTCAGAGGCTTAAAGAAAGTCACACCCCCTAGCAAGCTGACATTTTTCTACTAACCCCAAAATTTTTAAACAGAAAATTCTGTTTCCTTAACCAACTGCAAACCAATTGTTTCTGTTTTGATTTTTTTTTGTAGAAAGATATTTAATTATAAATTCTTTGCTATCAATATTTTTGATTTTTTTCTATTAATCTTTTAATTTCTGTTGAATCTGTAGTTATGTCACGTCTTTCTTTAATGAATTGATAAGTTGCATTGTTTCTTCTTTTTTTGGATCAACCTTACTACATGCTTATTAGTTTATTAATCTTTTCAAAGAAACAACTATGGGATGTTAGTCAAATTGCTCTTCTTAAGATGAAAGTGTCTATCATTGATTTTTAACTTTTCGTTTTTTCTAATAAGCAACTTAAATCTACATTTCTTCCTCTAAACACTGATAGGAATTCATCCACAAAGAAGAGTGTTTTTTTAATTATGTACTTTTATTTTTCAATTTTCCTCTAAATTTCTTCTTTGATTTGTGAATTATTAACAATTATAAATTACTCTTGTATTTGTGGTGGGAGAATATTATCTGTATTATTTCAGTCATTCAATATTTATTGAGACTTGCTTATGGCCCAGAATACCATCTTGATCCTTGTTCATACGCACATGAATAGAAAATATATCTTGTAATTTTAAGGTATTATCCTCTATATGACAGACAAGTTGTTTGATAGTGGTGTTCAAATATTTTATTTGCACTGAATTGTGTCTACTTTTTCTCTCAATAAGCAAGAAAGGGGTATTAAACTCCCCCTACATTAATGGATTTTTCAATTTCCCCCTTTAATATTGGCAATTTTTACCCCATGTATTCTAAAATTCAGTTATTTGGTGTAGTTTTGAATTATTTTGTCTATTTAATACATTGACCCGTTATCATTATAAAACATCTCTGTCTACCTCTATTCATACTCTTTATTTGAAGTCTACTTTTTTTCTGACATTAATATGACTACAGAGGTTTTCTTCTGATTATTGTTTACCTAGTATATATTTTCCATCTTTTCTAATTTAAATATATGTATGTATTTATATTTAATGTGTATTTCATATAAATAACATCAACTATTGTCATTTAAAAAATCCATTGTTCTAATCTCTGTCTTTAACTGGAGTGCTTAGTCTATTTACATTTCATATAATCATTGACATGGCTGTGTTTTAATCTACCATATCATTATTTATTTTTTATTTGTACCATCTGCTTTTGTTTCTTACTGTTTGCATTATTTTTATTTAGTTAGTTAATTAGTTAGCTAGTTATATTCGTTACTCTATGGGAGTGATTCTCAAGCTTTTTGGCCTCAGTACCTTTCTATACTCTTAAATGTTAATGAATATCCTAAACAGTTTTTGCTTATGTGGATTACATCTATCGGTATTTATATTACTAGAAATTAAAATGATCTTTTTAAAACACAAGAGTGTGCAGCACTGTCAGCCTGCCCAGCATTGTAAGAATCTCAGTTTCCAGGCTCTCTTGCCCATGAGCCAGCTCACTATCTTTCAGGTGAGACAGGACTGCTGTCACTCCATGAATACAAATTGTCAGCAAAAGAACACCTTAGCGTACAAATGTACTATTCATAGGCCATGTCTGTCATTGGAATAACACCCAAATCCATAGAGATGTTGTGGAAATCACTCTGGATCTCATTTCTAAAGAAAGATTCACTATCCCAGAATGTATATTTTGGACCAAATTGACAGTATAGGGAGGTTTCTATTAATCTATCTGAGTGGGTAATTCCAAGAGGCACCTGCATGAACTAGCAGGAGATGGAGAATCTAGAAAGTTAATATATAAACAAGCTCATATGGACAAGGAGTTTCCTATACAATGGAACCAGCCTGGAAAAGTGGCTGGTATTTGTGTTTGTCAAGGGTCTTTAACTTTGCTCTATTTTCCAAAATAGATTTCCCACAGACTGGAATTGAGGCTAAACTGTGGCTAACAAGGGAGATGTTACCAGTCTTTGAGGCAGTAAATAGGAGACCAACAGAAAATCTTTAGGATGCTCCTTTTGGAGTCATCTATCTTTTTAATGACCTAGAATACTTGGTTGACTGCTTAATGGCATTTAAATAGGTAATAAAATGAGTAACCAGGACTACTATGTTCATGTTTTCAACCTTGTGCCCAAAGAAATGAGATAAAAACTTTTAGACATGCACATGGATATTAGAAAAGTAGTTACAAAAATTCACAAAAATAACCTTGAGCAGCAGTGGGAAATCAGAGTTACATGAAAAAAATGACTGCAGATACTTACTTATTTGTTCTATCACTTCACAGATTTGTTTCAAAGCTTACCTGAGTTACCGCATGTCATGTGTATAATAAACATTGACTACTATTATTATTGGCAAAGCTGATCTTATTATTTTTCACAGAGATTCCATGGAGCCAAATGATTTGCCTCAGATTTCACAGTTAATAAGTGCTAAAGAAAAGATTTGGACTAAAGACTTATGATTCAAAATTCGGCCTTCTTTCAAAATACTGTGAAGCCAATTTTGTAGGACAAATTTCTCTGGTCTAATTTACCCCAAATTAGTGTATATAGAAGAAAAAATAATTTCTACCAAGTGAAATAAAAAATATGATCAAAATGACCATTCAAATAGCAAGATACAAAATGCAATGGGTTGAAAATGTTGAGCTTAACATATTATTTGTAATTATTTTATTCATAAGATTTGCATTTGAAAATTATTTACTTCATAATCTGCATTTATAGAATATAACTGAGCATTAATTTAAGTACTTTTTTATGTCTTAGAAATTAGTGGTGCACTACAATCACTAGCATAATTATTTAAGTTAGATGTGAGTCCAAATATATGGAACTCAATAGTGGAAACGTTATTTCTGGTTCCTGAATACATTTGTCAATGTGAGAAAATGGTGACTAGTTCTAATTACAGTTATTACAGTGGAGAAAAAAAAGAGTAACCACCTCTGGAGGCTCTGGAAAAATCCTTCAGGGGTTTTTGCTGCTTGGGTGAATCAATCATGTTTTGTTACCACAAGGACTTCAATGGAACCCAACAATTCTAAAAGCATCCTTGCTGCTCAAGACACATTTCCTAAAATCTAAGCCACAAGTACGTTACTTTGAAAATCTGAGACTGTTATAAAACAGTAGAATAAGTTAGCGTAAATATATTTGATAATGAGAAGTTTTAAAATATGACAGCTTTTTTATACTTTTTGTAATCATACTGTTAAGCTTCTTCTCTATAGTGAAAATTGTGCTGGTTCACACAAAAACTGTTTAAGAAACAGAACTAGAAACTTAACTCAAGTTGTTCTTACATTTGGGTGGTGAGACATTTTTGCAGGAGGCATAATAAAATCATGTGCTTTGCTGACAGTTTTAGACAGGCAGAAATAACGTGTGTATCATTGCCGCATTAAGACAACTGTCTTCTCTTTGATTAAAATTTCAAAATAGGAATCACCACACTGATGCATTTACTTCTTAGTAAACATGCTATATAAGGGTTTTGTTCTTTGTCAGTTTTTTCCACTATTAATATTCCAGCAAAGACAGAAACTTGCCATCCATATCTGTTACGTTAACATCTTTGTCAATCCCTTTTCCTACTTTAAACACAAGCATGTTCAAAACCATTTTCTACTTAACATTTAGACCTGAAGTCACTATATTATGTCTTTTTAAAATGGACATGAGGATACACAGGAAGTTGAGTCCCACTTCAGTATAACAAACTAAACCAGAAGGCAGTTGTTTTGAAGTGCCATTATATTAACATACTCCTAAGTTCCATTATATTAACATACACCTAAGATCATTCTTTCCTAAATGGTACCTAAAGTCTTTTTTGAGTAGAATTTTATAATTCTACACACACACACGCACACACTCACACTATACCTAAAGTCTTTTTTGAATAGCATTTCATCATTCTACACAAACACACACACACTCTCTCTCTCTGTGTGTATATATATATATCTATATACCAATATATCTATGTAGTCACAATACCTAGAAGTGTACTCATTTTAAAGTGTACTTTAAAACCATGATAAACTCACCTTTGAGAGTCCACCTACTTCCAAATAAAAGCAGATAATGAACACATTCCAGGTGACCCAGAGGGCAGTCCACACTGTATACTAGATAGAAATGGGGGAGGGAGAAAGAGAAGAAAAATGTGGAGATGAAAGGCATGTATACCAAATAAATCAATAATAAAAATGTCAATAAGTCTGTCTTCTGGGAAGAAACTGACAGGGAGCGCTCAGAAAAGAGTGCTCTCTATGTGGTCCCCTAAGCTTTCCAGAAATTAAAAATCCAATAGTTTCTACTGCTTTCAGTAGACACCAGCAAAGTTAGATTTACTTTTAAAGTGCTTTGCTGGCTTCCAGGTACAAGTTAAACCAAAATGTTGATTTGATTTCTGTTTTCTGAGTATTATCTTTTCTAGGGAACACAATTATGCAAATCTTCTGTGGGCTCTCTATCATCTTTAAGTCATAGTATAAAACTGTCACATTTTAAGGAATATTTATTGAAACCTAGGACTGAAAGAAGACCATGTTTGGAAAAAACATGCATGGAGTACAAAATTAACAAACTTTCATTTGTTGGACTGTTTTATTAAGAGTAGAATATGTGCCTCTGATTTGATCATGTAATAAAAATATAATCATATAAAATATTTTAAAGCAGAGAAATTAATAAATAGGATTAAGAATGAGGAAATGAACAACAGATTTTCATATCTTCCAAACATATCCATCCAACAAATTTTAAACCTACTGGTCTTACTGATTAATTTATTATTAAGATATTATGTATTAGGAAATACCTTCTCCCAGAGTATTAGTCGGTCTTAATTAAAGTAGCCCTAGATTGAGAGACTCATCAATGGAGAATCGATGATTGGACTAGGGCTCCCCTCATCCAGTCACTTTCTTATGCGGACAAAGAAATTGAGGCACAGAAAACTGACATACACACTAGCTAGGATGACTGAGGATAGTACTTACTGTAGAATACAAATACCATATCAAATACAACAGTTTGCCTATTCACTTTCTTTTATCACAAAAATGAATGAATTCCTCATGTCGTAAGCAGACTTATTAATTGAATTATCATTCAAGATCAGTGATTACAAACATTGCATATTGTTTTTAAATTAAAATAAATATTGAAATCATTACCTTAGCTTATTCTATGCTGGGTCAAATAATGGAATTATAAAATTTAGATTTTATAATATAACTATGTTACTAACAGAAACTTTATCAGAAGCTTTTAACTATTTATGAAATTCAATTTATATTTTGTATTCTGTCATTTATGAATTTTAAAAATAATCTCATGTAGTAGTGTAGTCCTATAATTGGTTACATTTAATGTTCCATCATGCATTTGTTTTTCTGAAAGGAGCTTTGCTTTCATTTTTAAGAATAATACAATTACAATAATGAGTTAAAGCTCCAAATCACTGGAAATTTAGTTGGAAAACATGTTAAAAAGTTAAGATTAAAAAATGATAAAGGGGATATCACCACCGACCCCACAGAAATACAAACTACCATCAGAGAATACTATAAACACTTCTATGCAAATAAACTAGAAAACCTAGAAGAAATGGATAATTTCCTGGACACTTACACTCTCCCAAGACTAAACCAGGAAGAAGTTGAATCCCTGAATAGACCAATAGCAGGCTCTGAAATTGAGGCAATAATTAATAGCCTACCAACCAAAAAAAGTCCAGGACCAGATGGATTCACAGCTGAATTCTACCAGAGGTACAAGGAGGAGTTGGTACCATTCCTTCTGAAACTATTCCAATCAATAGGAAAAGAGGGAATCCTCCCTAACTCATTTTACGAGACCAACATTATCCTAATACCAAAGCCTGACAGAGATACAACAAAAAAAAAGAGAATTTTACACCAATATCCCTGATGAACATCGATGCAAAAATCCTCAATAAAATACTGGCAAACCGAAAACAGCAGCACAACAAACAGCTTATCCACCATGATCAAGTGGGCTTCATCCCTGGGATGCAAGGCTGGTTCAACATAGGCAAATCAATAAATGTAATCCAGCATATAAACAGAACCAAAGACAAAAACCACATGATTATCTCAATAGATGCAGAAAAGGCTTTTGACAAAATTCAACAGCCCTTCATGCTAAAAACGCTCAATAAATTCGGTATTGATGGAACGTACCTCAAAATAATAAGAGCTATTTATGACAAACCCACAGCCAATATCATATTAAATGGGCAAAAACTGGGAGCAATCCCTTTGAAAACTGGCACAAGACAGGGATGCCCTCTCTCACCACTCCTATTCAACATAGTGTTGGAAGTTCTGGCTAGGGCAATCAGGCAAGAGAAAGAAATCAAGGGTATTCAGTTAGGAAAAGAAGAAGTCAAATTGTCCCTGTTTGCAGATGACATGATTGTATATTTAGAAAACCCCATTGTCTCAGCCCAAAATCTCCTTAAGCTGATAAGCAACTTCAGCAAAGTCTCAGGATACAAAATTAATGTGCAAAAATCACAAGCATTCTTATACACCAGTAACAGAGACCCAAATCATGAATGAACTCCCATTCACAATAGCTTCAAAGAGAATAAAATACCTAGGCATACAACTTACAAGGGATGTGAAGGACCTCTTTAAGGAGAACTAAAAACCACTGCTCAGTGAAATAAGAGGACACAAACAAATGGAAGAACATACCATGCTCATGGACAGGAAGAATCAATATTGTGAAAATGGCCATACTGTCCAAGGTAATTTATAGATTCAGTGCCATCCCCATTAAGCTACCAATGACTTTCTTCACAGAATTGGAAAAAACTGCTTTAAAGTTCATATAGAACCAAAAAAGAGCCCGCATCTCTAAGACAATCCTAAGTCAAAAGAACAAAGCTGGAGGCATCACGCTACCTGACTTCAAACTATACTTTAAGGCTACAGTAAACAAAACAGCATGGTACTGGTACCAAAACAGAGATATAGACCAATGGAACAGAACAGAGTGCTCAGAAATAATACCACACATCTACAGCCATCTGATCTTTGACAAACCTGACAAAAACAAGAAATGGGGAAAGGATTCCCTATTTAATAAATGGTGCTGGGAAAATTGGCTAGCCATAAGTAGAAAGCTGAAACTGGATTCTTTCCTTACTCCTTATACGAAAATTAATTCAAGATGGATTAGAGACTTAAATGTTAGACCTAAAACCATAAAAACCCTAGAAGAAAACCTAGGTAATACCATTCAGGATATAGGCATGGGCAAGGACTTCATGTCTAAAACACCAAAAGCAACAGCAACAAAAGCCAAAATTGACAAATGGGATCTAATTAAACTAAAGAGCTTCTGCACAGCAAAAGAAACTACCATCAGAGTGAACAGGCAACCTACAGAATGGAAGAAAATTTTTGCAATCTACTCATCTGACAAAGGGCTAATATCCAGAACCTATAAAGAACTCAATCAAATTTACAAGAAAAAAACAAACAACCCTACCAAAAAGTGGGCAAAGGATATGAACAGACACTTCTCAAAAGAAGACATTCATACAGCCAACAGACACATGAAAAAATGCTCATCATCACTGGCCATCAGAGAAATGAAAATCAAAACCACAATGAGATACCATCTCACACCAGTTAGAATGGCAATCATTAAAAAATCAGGAAACAACAGGTGCTGGAGAGGATGTGGAGAAATAGGAACAGTTTTACACTGTTGGTGGGACTGTAAACTAGTTCAACCATTGTGGAAGACAGTGTGGCGATTCCTCAAGGATCTAGAATTAGAAATACCATTTGACCCAGCCATCCCATTACTGGGGATATACCCAAAGGATTATAAGTCATGCTGCTCTAAAGACACATGCACACCTATGTTTATTGCGGCACTATTCACAATAGCAAAGACTTGGAATCAACCCAAATGTCCATCAGTGACAGACTGGATTAAGAAAATGTGGCATATATACATCATGGAATACATTGCAGCCATAAAGAAGGATGAGTTCGTGTCCTTTGTTGGGACATGGATGTAACTGGAAACCATCATTCTCAGAAAACTATCACAGGAACAGAAAACCAAATACCGCATGTTCTCCCTCATAGGTGGGAATTAAACAATGAGATCACTGGGACACAGGAAGGGGAACATCACACACTGGGTCCTATTGTGGGGAGGCGGGAGAGGGGAGGGATAGCGGTAGGAGATATATCCAATGTAAATGATGAGTTAATGGGTGCAGCACACCAACATGGCACATGTATACATATGTAACAAACCTGCAAGTTGTGCACATGTACCCTAGAACTTAAAGTATAATAATAATAAAAAAAAAGAAAAGAAAGAAAGCACTTAATTTCAGCTGACTCCACTTAGCTGGAAAACAGCTTGATGACTTGTAGGTCTCGGCTGCCTAGTTTTAGGTTAATGGCTGCACACTCTCAGAAAGTCAAGCTCCTGCAGCTGGTTGAGTGGTAAGTTGAAGTGAGAATTAGGCAAATGAAAAAAAAAAAGTTAAGATAAGTAAAAATATAGTGAGATTTTTGGTACACGCAGATATTGCTGATGCTGTAATACATTCTGTTCATAAGGTCTTCTAGTACAAGTGGACTTGGTAAAGTTTGAACTTTCAATAAGTTTTGAAGCTCTTGCTAGCAAGATGGCATCTAGTGTCTGATATCTTTCATTCTACATAAATCTAATTATAAGTATATCAAAATGGGAGAGCAATGCTAACCTCTAAGTCATGAGAAAAAAAGCCATTGAAAAAGGTTAGGAAAAGAACATAAAATAAAGCAATATTAAAGTAAGGCAATAAACTAAATTAATTACAAAATCATATGATATGACTTAATGATTAGGACTAACTCCTAAACGCACTGGTATTTTTTAGTGAATCAATTCATAGTTATGACAAATGCATAATAAAACACATCTATTTAAAGATCATAGCATAAACGTGGTGATTGGAGTGTATTCAGTATCTCTCACAAGTTGTAATCTTGATGCTACTTCTGAACTTGCAGAGGCAAAATTACCAGGCTATGTAAACCTCAACTGTCAGTTCCTATGTTTTGGACAATAAAAGGTTTATTATCCTGGTGCTTTCTGTGTTCCTGCTACTATGGTAAGTGCTTTACATAGATCATGTCATTCAATCATCACACTAAAACTGAGGTAGAGGGATAATCATTTAATCACCTATTTAGTGTCAGAGTTAGGATTTGACACCTGATTATCCGAGATGCTTAGGCATACAGGGTAGGTTTTGTTTTAAAAGATTTTAGTAAAAGGATGATAGATTCATGGCAAGATAATCAGTCACCAAATTAAGCAATTTGTCAAATGAACAATTCACCAAATTACCATTTTATCTCAAATTTTTATTCATATATGTTCTATAATTGGCAATTTATTTTAGAATGACAGTATTTTTAGTATTTTACAGTTAGTATGACATGCATAATATGGAATTTTTGTGTTGTTTGTTTTAACAATATTGTGTAATATCTTCTAATACATTTACAAGTTTCTTCTAATAAATTTGTGTTTCTTTGCTGAGAACAAAGAAGATATATATTTTCAATTTTTGAATTGTTATAAGGTATAAATTATACCTTACTGTGCACTTGAGACACAAATCTGATCATGGGTATAAAAAGAGATAGCTAGAGTTATAAATATGGCCATAGAATTTTAGTTAGGCAAGAAGTATTGGGATAACCAATGGCCAAAGAGACTGCCTATCTTCCCTATCTTCTTTTTGAAGTGGGTTATTTTATTTATAATTCAACTGAAGTAATAACTTAAAAAATAAGACTCTCTATTTTAAAACAAATACAATTGGGTTATTATAAAGCAGGCTTACATCATGTATTTAGGTATACTAAATATACTTGTAGTAAAGAAAGCTTTTCAACATAAGAAAAAATCTCTCTGCATAATCTCTCCATCTCTCTTCTACTTTGCTTATGTTTAGTGTATATATTTTAAATCCAAATCCACATAGACAAGACCTATAATAATGAAAAAGGAATGTTTATGCATTCTATGTGGCTTCCTAAATGTATCCTAGTTTTGCAAGGATATTTCAGCACTTTTTAATGGAAATAAACTTTGGACATCTTCCAGCGTATTTCTTCCCCATCAAGCAATTAGTTTATAATATGAATTATTTTTACTTTCTGAGTTTGCTTATTTTCTAATTACAAGAGAGGTCATTCATTCATTTTTTCCTATACAAATCAGTTTGCTATATTACATACAATGTGCCAGACTTATAATAAAAATGTAGAGTAAGTTTCTTGCTCAGTCATTGTAACATTTTTTAGTAAAGGGGGAAAAAAGACATAGGAACATCTCAAACATTTGTCAAACATCTACCCTGTGTTAGGCTATAGTAAGCAAGTCACATACATTATATAATCATTTAAAATGATTTGTGGGTCAGGTTTTTCAAATGAGGTAACTATGACAAAAAGAAAGCAAATAAATGTCCCAAGGCCTCACAGCCAATAATTGGTGAAGAGGAATTTAGATTTGACGTTAACAATCGAATCAAAACCTAACACTCAACTTCATGTTGAGCAGTGACTCTGGAATGGGATTTATGCTGACATAGCAGAAGAATTTTGCTATATAACAATTCAGATTAAAATGAGGTGTCCTTTGCACATAAGCATTTGCATAAAAGTCCAGATAACTAAATTGTGGACTTTTCAAATTTACTTGACCCTTTAAAAATTTTTAAAGGCAATTTTGAGCTAATTTTAATTTCAAGGTTAATCATTTCAAAAAATGTTAAACAAATTTGCTAATTCATCTGCAAGTGAGTTAAAACCTGCTTGATTAAATTATCACCCATGAAATAACAAAGATTTAAGTAATTCTAGGACAAAAGTCTTATCTTGAAATTTACAAGTAAAATAAAATATATTTGACTGAGGAGTAAACAGATAGGAAATAATTGATTTTACAACAATGTCTTGTGATGGGTAAATATGATTTCACTGCTTGATACTGTCTATAGCCAAAGAAGCACATAAGGTCCATTCAAAACCCAAGACTGAACATGGTATTCCTCTAAACCAGAGGTACCCAATCTCCAGGCCACAGACCAGTACTGCCTGAGCTCTGCCTCCTGTCAGATCAGTGTGGCATTAGATTCTCATATGAACACAAGCCCTATTGTGAACTACCCACATGAGGGATCTAAGCTGCAGCTACTTATGAGAATCTAACTAATATCTGAGATCTGAGATGGAACATTTTCATCCCAAAACCATCCCGCCCAACCTCTGGAAAACTTGTCTTCCATGAAATGAGTCCCTGGTGTCAAAAAGGTTGGGAATGGTTGCCCTAATGTACATATTCCACCTTGCACCTTAGCCAAAATAAACTTTCACGAGCAAAGGAATACTATGTGGCAAAGTTGTTTTTGTATTCTAAAAATAAATACAGAAGTAGTAAATTGTACCTTAATAGTGTGATGCTATCTGGAAGGGAATTACTGCTCTTTGATTCTGCGATTTGGGGAGGTTTGTCTAATAGACTTTGCCGGGAGGCCTCCTCAGTTGTAGTGGCAGGAGCTCGCAACATTACATTTCTTAGAAAAAAATAAATCTTGAGGAGTAAGTCAGCTATTGGTAGGTGCACATATTATTTTATCATATAATTCCCTCAGCCAAGTTCAGGCTGAGACAAGCAAAGCAGTGCATTGTTGACATGCTCTGAGATTAAAAAAGAAAAAAATCCCTGTCCCTTCCATCTTGTAAAATCCTTTCATCCAATAACCTTTGATTCATTTATTGTTTGCTCAATCAAGTATTAAGCATATCTAATGGTCTGTACATAGAGGAATAGGCCTAGAACAAAGGAATAGGCCTAGAATGCAGCAATAGATGGACACAGTTTTGCCTTCCAGGAGTCATTGTTGAATGGGGCAAGACAGGGAGAGAAGCAATGATGACAGCCGGGCAGGGTGCTGGAGTAGAAAGTTTACCAAGATTTACAGCAGCAGAAGGGAAGAGGCACTTTTCCTCGCATTCAGTGGTCAGGCAAGGCCTGTCAAAGGTGACTATTTAATTGAGGATTATTACGAGTTTTCCAAGAGGATAGAGAGATTAAGGCATTCCAGGCAGAAGGAGCAGTATGGGCAAACTGAAGAGGCAAGAGCAGCATGTGGTCTTTGGAAAATACAAATCATTCAGCATGGCTGGCATGAGGCAGGCAAATGGGTAATGCAGGAGGTGCTGGAGAAGTAGATAAAGAAACAATTTTCATAAGCTTTGATTTAGACTCCAAGAGTTTGGAAAAACTAGTCATTGGAGAGCTTGAGACTCATGGTCCTTTACCCAAAGCAGTTTCATAAAGGTGATCAATTACTTAAACTCAACTGTGATGAACCCTGTCTCTTGTCCAAAATGGCAGTAAATTATCTGTGTTTTTGTAAAACTAGAGCTCTATTTAATTGTCGCAGTGAGCATACATATTTTATTAATCTCTGCGTGAGCACTTAGCACATACCTGGTGCTCCAAAGTGTTTCTTATTTTGAAATGGGTTAACTTAGTTGACCTATCTGTGTGGTGGTTTGGCCAATAAAGGAAGCCAATACTAAAAACAGAAGAAGCAATTTTGAGGGAAAATCTCTTGCAATGAAAAAGCTCTTTCCCCTCACTGTGAAAGTGAGTATGGATTTCTGCTCCAGGACTCTTCTCGCTGCCATTGAAAAGCTGCTGCCTCCAATGGTACATATGTTACCTTCGTTTTCAGTTTTTTTGATATCAGAATTAATTCCAGGCCACTTGTTGTGGCTTCAAACCAAAGCATTTGTGACAACAACTCAATAATGAATTAAAAAAAAAAAAAATACAGCCAGGCGCGGTGGCTCAAGCCTGTAATCCCAGCACTTTGGGAGGCCGAGGTGGGTGGATCACGAGGTCAGGAGATCGAGACCATCCTGGCTAACATGGTGAAACCCTATCTCTACTAAAAATACAAAAAACTAGCCGGGCGTGGTGGCGGGCGCCTGTAGTCCCAGCTACTCGCAGGCTGAAGCGGGAGAATGGTGTGAACCCGGGAGGCGGAGCTTGCAGTGAGCGGAGATCGCGCCACTGCACTCCAGCCTGGGTGACAGAGTGAGACTCCTTCTCAAAAAAAAAAAAAAAAAAAAAAAAAACCTTCCCAAAAAACAACATGCTCTTTTTATAAAAGGCCTTTTTTTTTTTTTTTTTTTTTTTTGTGAATAGATTTCCCATACTCACAGATTAATGATTCTTTAGGTACTTTTATCAAATAGATAATTTATACCCATATTAGAATAAGAGGTAATCTTTCATAAAGGTAATGATATCTGACTGGGAGGTAGGCCAAGACTATTTCCTATATCACAACTTATACTGACAATGGTAACATTATCATCTGGAATCTGCCGGTGAAAGCAAAGCACAGATCATGCTACAAGAGCTTCTTGAACCTAACAATCACAGGCCAGCACACATCCAATTCTGCCTTCCACTACCTCCTATGATCCTTGGGCTAGTCACTCAAATTTTCTGACCTCTTTTCTCCTCTGGGAAATCAGAGAAGTTAATACATGCCCTGTAGGATATTTGTGAGAATGAAACCTAATGACATGCGTGGTGTGGAGGGCTTTCACACCAATTTATTGCTTTCTTTCTCTCCCCTTCCTGAGAGAGGACCCTGAATAAAATAGCAAATAAAATGAGAGAGACTTGGTTGGCATAACCCATAAAAAAAGACCATCAAGATGAGCAAAAACATGGATCGTTGGTCTTGTCGATGCTTTTCTTTGAAGGTTCTGAAAGACCTAAAACTGCCTTCCTCTACACACAGGAGGGAGGAGGGAGAGAGGGAAGCAAAGGAAAAAGTACCAACAGAGAAGTGACAGCAGTTTCATTATGGGTGCACTCTGTGAACTAGTAGGGCAAAAGGAAAAGTAATCAATAAATATGTACTGAGCACTAATTACGTTCTATGCTCTCAAAGAACATTTTGCCTAGAAGACATAAACATGAACAAATTATAAAATATACTCAAGACACACTAGAGGTGAAGGAGCAGAGAGCGATTCAACATTAACGTGTATGGAAGAAGGTATCCATGAGAGACTGAGGAAATATTGCTAGACCAGGACACAAACACCAGGCAAGGCTACCAGAGCACGGGGCTGGTGAGGCAGGTGCAGCAGGAGGCCCATGACACTGAGGTGTGCAGACTCTCAGCCCTCCTGGGTCTCCACACCTGGCTCAGGCCCTCCCCCAGGCCTTGCCCCACTGCTGGTCTCATTCCTCTCCACTGCCATTTACTCACTTCTAGAGAGTCCCAGAACCTGCAACTCCTCACTCTTTACATGGTTAGTGCCTGCAGAGCAGGGCCTCTGACATTTGAATTCTTTCCTATTTTTCCAAACTTAGCACAGTATAGGTCCTCAATAGATGCTTAATGAATAAATCAGAACTGCTGTGATAGTCCCCCTTCTATGGGCCCTGTGGTGCCTCCGACCCAGACCCCCCCCTTCACTCCATTCTTCCCTTGTGGACTCACTCTCATACTTGCACTGCAGACCTCAGTTCTCAGCTCCCTGCAGGGTGCCTAACTCCACTGCCCTGCTGCAGGCAGATACCCCATTAGACATCTCATGGCATAGTGTGCTCCTTCATATGTGTTGCAATTTAACATTTATGTGGACAATTGTTTGATAAAGGCACACCTCTCTTCACTGAACGATAAAGTAAGCACCCAGGAGGACAGAGAATATGTCAGTCTGTTTTTGCTCACCAGTATAGCCCACACTTAACACAGTGCCAAACATAGGGTAGAAGCTCAATAAATATCTTTTGAATTAATAAGTGAATGAAAAAATGGAGAAAGAAAGTTAGAAAGCAAAGAAGTGAGTAAAGGAAGAGGATGGGGAGAGGAAGGGAAGAAGGAAGGAAGGAAGGAAGGAAGGAAGGAAGGAAGGAAGGAAGGAAGGAAGGAAGGAAGGAAGGAAGGAAGGAAGGAAGGAGGGAGGGAGAGAAGGAGGGAGGGAGGAAAGAAGGGAGGAAAGGAGTGAGTGAGGATGGGTGGGAGGGAGGAAGGAAAAAAGGAAAGAGGGAAGGAAGGAAAGAAGGGAGGAAGGGAGGAAGGATAGAAGGAAAGGAGGGAGGATGGGTGGGAGAAAAGGGAGGGAGGGAAGAAGGAAGGAAAGAAGGAAGGGAGGGAGAGAGGGAGGGAGAGAGGGAGGGAGGGAGGGAGGTGGGGGGACAAAGGAAGAAAAAAAGGAAGAATAGTTAGACATGAGTTTGGTCAAGTACATCAGGCAAGAATATTCTTAGATCTTACCCAGTTAAGGACCCAGTGGCGGTTTTAGGCCAGTAATTTAAGAAAAGCACAAAGAGCAAATTGGAAGGAAGAAAGGTGAAAAATAAGAGGCAAAGTCCACCCGTAGAAGAGAGAAGACATAAGCCTCAACCAAGGCAGCAGTTATGTGAATCGTGCATAGGGTTAACATTTAGAGGGTAAAATCAACAGGACTAGATGTCACTGGTGTTTACCTACAGCTTCATTCTCTGGAAGTCAACTATGGTTTCAAAGCCACAAGGTATTTTGTTTCTCAGCAGAACACCAACATCATAAAACAAAAATCTGTAATGAGTAAAATTGCTCTATATTCGTAGTAACAAATTAGAACACATTTAGAATTCAATAATAGCTTGATTATGCATGATATGAAAGCATCTTAGGCCGCCAGTCCAACTCCATGAAACCCCCTTCTAGGAGATCATGCAGTTACTTAGCAGAGGCTATCTTTATTTACTTATTTATTTTATTTTATTTTTTTGAGACAGGGTTTCTCTTTGTCGCCCAGACTGGAGCGGAGTGGCATGATCATGTCTCACTGCAGTCTTGATCTCCTGGGTTCAAGTGATCCTCCTGCCTCAGCCCCCTGAGTAGCTGGGACCACAGGCGCCCCAATGTCTGGCTACTTTTTGTAGTTTTCGTAAACACAAGATTTCTATTAAAAAAACCCCAGCTGCTCTTGAACTCGTGAGCTCAAGCAATCCTCCTGCCTCAGCTTCCCAAAGTGCTGGGACTACAGGTGTGAGTCACCATACCTGGCTGAGGCTATCTCTAAGAGAAGGAAAGTAAAGCAGAAATTGCTTAGCCCCTGCAGCAAATTGAGAGCCATCAAATGCTCCCAAGGCCATTTGAATGCAGTCTATTCAGTTACCTACACCTCTGTGAAGTGGTAAAAGAAATAAAAAAGACAAGTTTAAAAATCAAAATAGAGGATGGATGCATTTAACAGAGAAAAATAATAACTTTATTATTTTCCACAGGTAGAATTAGATTATGTCAAAATGGAAAGATGGCATGTTTTTAAGTCTATGATTTTCTTCTAGTGAGGCAATGTCAGTGTATCCCAGGAAAATACCCAGTAATTCTACTGAACACTGTATCTTTACACAGGCTTAATGTACATTTTATAGTATGTTACTCCAATTTAAAACAATTATATATGCTTATTATTTCTCACAACCTTCTCACATGTGTAGCCTACATTAATACCCTCTTTTTATGTTATAGAAAAGACAAGTAATTACTGTGAATAGCTTTCATTAGACTTTGGGTCACGGCCTACAGCTCATTAAACTGTCCTATAATGGAGTGTGTGCTGACCATGTTTTGGATATCTGTTTCAAATTTATCTTGACAAATGGAGAAATATTCAATATCAACCAGTATTCAATACATTAGGGTTGTGTACGAAATATCCATCCATACATGCACTTGTAATGTCCTAAATCAATTAAAATTAAAATATATTATTGTTTTCAGTGATTAAACAATTATGCTAGACAGATTTGCTTTTTGGAGTTAGTGATAAATGTCAGTGAAATTGACATTTCAGTCAATTGATAAATTAATACCCTAATAGTTAATGTACATTGCAACTAACTATTCTATAACCAAGACAATAAGCAGACCTCCTACTGTATCCAAAGCCTATTTTGAATTTCTATGTAAAAATTGAATTCAGTTACATTGTGAGGGACACCATGTCATCATACACTTTTGAGCATGTGGCTTTGATCTTACTGTACAACATTCATTACATTGTATTTTCCACAGATAATCACTTCTGAACAAAATTTAATATTTGAGGACTAGAAAAGCAATGCCAAATTATATCAGAAGGGGCCACTTAGAAATATTTTATTTCTATTCTTATAGAAATGTTGCATTGTTTATATGAGGAGAAATGATAAAAATAAGACTTACCACCATTATGTATCGAGGTCTGTACTGAATGGTTCCAAACAAACCCAATATGACAACTATTATGTGCAGAAAATTTCCAAGAATAGGAGCCCACTGGAAACCAAGGAAGTCAAAGATCTGCCTCTCTAATGCTGAGATCTACAACAACAACAAGAACAAAAATAAAGTTCATTAGTGTCTAATCCAAGCATCATCACGTTATTTTAATCTTTATCTCATGGCTGGAGGAATCTGCATATTCAACTTCAATTGCACTTTTTGTCACCATTATTATTAGAATTTTCATTCTTATTTCATGTGCTGTTTTCTGCACCTTCTCTCAGAAACTATACTAAGATAGTTTTGAGCATTATAACTTCAAGTATAAATAGATTTTAAATCTATCTGGAGAGTTAGAGATACACTTCTTAAATCATTTTCTACAGTAGAAATTCCAGACAGATTTTTTAATGTTTTAAGTTCATCATTTTTATTTTTATATTAAAAGTTATGTTTAATTATTAGGGGTACATGATATATATATATTTATGGGGTACATGTGATGTCTTAATATAGACATACATATGTAATAATCACAGCAGGATAATTACAGTATCCATCACCTCAAACATTCCTCTTTTCTTTTTGTTAGGAACATTCCAATTCCACTATTTTAATTGTTTAAAAATGTGTGATAAATTATTGTTGACTATAATCACCCCATTGTACTATCAAATACTGGATATTATTCATTCTATCTACCTCTATTTTTGCATTTATTAACCATCCTCATTTTATCTTCTTCTCCCCTTCCCAGCCTCTGGTAACCATCATTCTATTCTCTATCTCCATGAGCTCAATTGTTTCAAATTTTTGCTCCCACAAATGAGTGACAGCATGTGAAGTTTGTCTTTCTGTGATTGGCTTATTTCATATCATTATTTTTAGTAAAACAATTGGCTTAGTATAACATCATTGGATCAAAAAGAACTCCGGGCTTGCGACACTAGAACTAGTGTAATTTTGGAAAACAAACAAAAAACGAAAACTCCTGCCTATCCCCGCTTTCCTGTGTGAAATATACATTAGCCAAATCTGTTCTCTTTCTTTTCCTTTCCTTAGATTGCCAATGCTGATAATGACTAACTACCTGTTCAAAACGAAGCTTCCTCATTTACTTACTCTGGGCTCAAGACTCTGATCTAAAACTAGAGTTAAACCCTTTGAATTGCATTTTATTGAGATCATATACTGACAAGAAAATTCATCTTGGATTAGATAGCATCCTTTTAGAATACCAAACAGAAATTATGAGGTCATTACAATTTTAGACATGCCACAGTTTATTATAATTGTATTACATACATCTTGACATTTTAAAACAATTATAAAATGTGTCAATATATACACAACCATTTATGATGAAACAGATGCATTTCATATGGTCCAGTGAATACCAAAAATGCCATTATCGTGTTCTAACAGTATTTCTTGTATTCTACATTGAAAAATTTTACAATATCACCTGCTGTATTTGGTCACGAATCATTACACATTTCAGGCATTTTTCTAGTTTTGTATTGATAAAATAGTAATTCTAATAAAATGATCCAGTGATTAGCCATACTGATGGCACTGGAAACTGTAGCTTTGAAAAGAAATTGGCACCCTAGGTATTTTTCTAGTTATGTGACAGGTGTATGCTTGAATAGCTTTAATTTTCTTGGACATAAAGAAATGTCCTCGGCCGGGCGCGGTGGCTCAAGCCTGTAATCCCAGCACTTTGGGAGGCCGAGGCGGGTGGATCACGAGGTCAGGAGATCGAGACCATCCTGGCTAACATGGTGAAACCCCGTCTCTACTAAAAAATACAAAAAACTAGCCGGGCGAGGTGGCGGGCGCCTGTAGTCCCAGCTATTCGGAGGCTGAGGCAGGAGAATGGCGTGAACCTGGGAGGCGGAGCTTGCAGTGAGCCGAGATCGCGCCACTGCACTCCAGCCTGGGTGACACAGCGCGAGACTCCGTCTCAAAAAAAAAAAAAAAAAAAAAAAAAAGAAATGTCCTCTATCCAGTAAGCTGAATTTACCCACCCTGGTCAAGATTTGCCTTCAGCAAGCTGTGGAGGAAAAGAGAAGAGAGCGAACGCCTAAAGAAAACCACACCAGATCCACATTCATTTCACGGGTATTTCCTGATCATGGCGTGATATGATTCAGGATGCATTCAGGATTCATCTCCTGAATCCATAAATGTTCAGAAATGGTTACAATGCAAAATATCAGAGTAAGGAAAGAAGCAGCAGCACAGTGTTTTTTACTTCCTGCTTGTCTCTGCTTGTGACTCTAATTAGTCCCTAGGAACCTTTCTCTAAAAATTAGTTCCTGGGAATCTTTCTATGCAGCATTTTATTTATTGGCCCATCAGTGATACAAATATGTATTTTTTAAATGTCCAAACATAATTAAATACTAAAAAAAAGAAAGAAAGAAAGAAAAAAAATGAAACCCTGAAGAGCAGCTGCAGGCCATTCATTCTGAAAAACAACGCTATTTCAAAGCAGTTGTGCATGACAAAAACCTTTAAGGTGAACTTTCAAAGAGAAAAACTCATTTTCTTTTCTGTCAGTAGATGCATGGATACCATTCTCTTTTATGATATTAAAGAAAACACAGGTAATGAAAGAGAAGCCAAATTAATGCCACTTATGATAAAATATGCATTTTATATTCAAGGCACGCTCTCTATTTATTAATATTTATTCCCTGAGAACTTAAAAAAATGAATTGAGGTGGGAAGAAATAAGAGTACAAATAAAAAGACATGAAAAACAGAGAAGGGAGCATATCGAGAATATGGAGAAGGGCAGCTGTAACAACTATACAAACTGTGAAAACTAGATTTGATTATTACAAATTTGAAAAGTTAACTAACAACAACAAAGACTTCAAAAATAAACAAAATACCATTGTATTTTTTACCTAATTATTCTATTTAACTCGCATTTTGGTTATTTAGCCATTTGGTTTACTGGCTAGTATTTTCTCTCTAAATGTCATAATCTCTAGAGACACAACTTTTTGCCCTTGACTGTGATGTTTATAATAATGACCCAGAGACCCCAAATAAGATGAAATTATATCCAAGTTGCTTTGTTAAGTTGGAAAATGGATGACTGTTCTTTAGAAGTATCTCTGTTAAAATGACTCTAATTTGTGGTGTTGGGGAGATGCTGGCCTTGGTTGGGGGGTGGGAAGGAGGCATCTCTTCCCCATTCTATGGTCAGTGACCTCAAGTTGGGAACTTGATGTCTGTCATGATGGGAATATTTGCAAAATGAAAATCAGAAAATGCTAAAAATTAGAATTAGTTTATATGTATGTTTCGAGAACCAATGTTAAACTTTTACCTGCACACCACTGAATATGGCACCTAGAAAACAGTCGTTGTGATTCAGAACAGCTGTGGAAGGAAGTCACTAAATTGTAATCTAGCATAAATAGAAAGCAACCAGTCCAGATGAGGGCAGAAGGGTAGAGGACTGAAAGTGGATATATGTAGAGATGCCCAAGTGAAGAGAATGAATGAGACTTTTACAGAACTTGAGTTTAAATAAAAGTAGAGAAATAAAGAAAATATAAAGGCAGTAAGATGCTCCAGAGACTGTGAAATCAACAGACCTAAAGAAAAACGCATCATTTGCCCATGTTTTGATCAGATAATTAGATTTTTTAATAGAGATGTTTGAGTTCCTTATATAATTTGAATTATTAACGCGTTGTCAGATGGGTAGTTTGCAACTTTTTTCTCCCATTCCATGGGTTGTCCCCCCACTTTGTTGATTGTTTGCTATGCTGTACAGAAGCTTTTTAACTCGATGTGATCCCATTTGTCAATTTTTGGTTTGGTTGCCTGTGCTCGTGGGATATTATTAAAGAAATCTTTGCCCAGTCCAATGTTCTGGAGAGTTTCCCCAGTGTTTTCTTCTAGTAGTTTTATAGTTTGAGATATTAGACTTAGGCCTTAAATCTATTTTGATTTAATTTTTGAATATGTCAAGAGATAGGAGTCCAGTTTCATTCTTCTGCATATGGATATTCAGTTTTCCCAAACCCATTTATTGAAAAGATCGTCCTTTCCCTGATTTATGGTTTTAGCATCTTTGCCAAAAATGAGTTCACTTTAGATATATTAATTTACTTCTGGGTTCTGTATGCTGTTCCATTAATCTATGTGTCTGTTTTTATGCCAGTGCCATGCTGTTTCAGTTACTATAGCTCTGTAGTATAATTTGAAGTCAGGTAATGTGATTCCTACAATTTTGTTATTTTTGTTAAGGATAGCTTTGGATGTTCTGGGTCTTTTGTGATTACATATACATTTTAAGATTGTTTTTTCTATTTCTGATAGAGAGCACATCAAATCTGTGGATTGCCTTGGGTAGTGTGGACATTTTAACAGTATTGATTCTTTCAATCCATAAACATGGAATATCTTTCCTTTTTTTGGTGTCCTCTTAAAATTTCTTTCATAAATGTTTTATAGTTTTTATTGCAGAGATCTTTTACTTTTTTGGTTAATTCCTAGGGATTTAATTTTATTTGTAGCTATTATAAATGGGATTACTTTCTGGGTTTCTTTTTTAGATTGTTTGCTGTTGGCATACAGAAATGCTACTGATTTTTGCCATGTTGATTTTGTATCCTGCAACTTTACTAAATTTGCTCATCAGTTTTTATATTTTTGGTGGAGCCTATAGGTTTTCCCAAATATAAAATCATACATCTGCAAACAAGGCTAATTTGACTTCTTCCTTCCCAATTTGATTCCCTTTATTTCTTTCTCTTATCTGATTGCTCCAGTTAGTACTTCTGGTACTATGCTGAATAACAGTAATGAAAGTAGGCATCCTTGTTGAGTTCCAGGTTTTAGAGGAAACACTTTCAGTTTCTCCCCATTCAGTATGATAGCTGTGGGGCTGTTGTATATGGCTTTTATTTGTTGAGGTAATTCCTTCTATACCTAGTTTTTTTTAAAGGCTTTTTTTTTTTTTTTTTTTTATCATGAAGGGATGTTGAATTTTATCAAACACCTTTTCAGCATTAATTGAAATGATCACATGGTCCTTGAGTTACTTCCCAAAGAAGACATATAAATGGCCAACAGGTATATAAAAAGGTGGTCAACATTACCGCTCATCAGAGAAATGCAAACCAAAACTACAATAAGATATGATCTCACCCCAGTTAAAATGGATTATATCCAAAAGACAGGCAATAGCAAATGCTGTTTTAGAGGAAACACTTTCAATTTCTCCTGATTCAGTATGATAGCTGTGGGTCTGTTGTATATGGCTTTTATTTGTTGAGGTAATTCCTTCCATACCTAGATTTTTTAAAGGTTTGTTTTTTTTTTTTTAAATCATGAAGGGATGTTGAATTTTATCAAACACCTTTTCAGCATTAATTGAAATGATCATATGGTTTTTGAGTTACTTCTCAAAAGAAGACATAAATGGCCAACAGGTATATAAAAAGGTGGTCAACATTACTGCTCATCAGAGAAATGCAAACCAAAATTACAATAAGATATGATCTCACCCCAGTTAAAATGGATTATATCCAAAAGACAGGCAATAGCAAATGCTGGTAAGGGTGTAGAGAAAAGGGAAACCCTGTATACTGTTGGTGGAAATTTAAATCATTACAACCCACTATGGAGAACAGTTTGAATTTATTTCTAGGTTCTCTAGGCTATTCCATTAATCTATGTGTTATTTTTATGTCAGTGCCATGCTGTTTCAGTTACTATAGCTCTGTAGTATAATTTGAAGTCAGGTAATGTGATTCCTCCAATTTTGTTATTTTTGTTAAAATAAACTAAATAAAATAAACTCAAAAAACTAAAAATAGTGCTACCATATGATCCCACAATCTCACTTATAGGTTTACAACCAAAAGAAAGGAAATCAGTATATCAAAGTGATCTGTGTACTTCCATGTATATTGCAGCACTATTCACAATAGCCAAGATTTAGAAGCAATGTCTGTTGATTAACAGTTAAAAGGATACAGAAAATGTGGCACATATACACAATGGAGTACTATTCAACCATAAAAAGAATAAGATCCTGTCATTTGTATCCTGTCATTTGCCAGAGCATGGATGGAAATAGAGGTCATTATGTTAAGTGAAATAAGCCAGGCACAGAAAAACAAACTTCACATGTTCTCGCTTACTTGTGGATCTAAACATAAAAACAATTGAACTCATGAAGACAGACAGCGGAGTGATAGTTACCAGAGGCTGAGAAAGGTAGTGGGGGTTGGAGGAAGTGGAGAGATTAATGAGTACCAAAAAAAAAAAAAAAAAAAAAAAAAATAGAAAGTATGAACAAGGTCTAGTATTTGATAATACAACAGTGTGACTCTATAAATAATTTAATTGTACATTTTAAGATAGCCAAAAAAGTATAATTAGATTTTTTGTAACACCAAGAATGAATGCTTGAGATGATGGATACCCCATTTATCTTCATGTGATTATCACACATTTTAAGTCTTTATCATAAAATCATATGTGCCCCATAAGTATATACACCTACTATGTACCCACAAAATTAAAAATTAAAAGCTTAAGGAGAATGAACACATAAAATAAAACTTGAAAATCTTACTTAAAAAAAGAACAATGCAATTAAAAGAAAAGCAAAGGTAGGTAAGAATGTGTATACTATAAAGAATAGGATGAAAATAAATATCTTTTATTAAAAAGTTACAAAGTAAAGGCAATCAGGATCTTAATAAAAAGGAAGAAAAGAAGGCAGGAAAGAAAGAAGGAGGGGAGGAGGGAAGTCAGAAGGAAAAGAAACCAAATCAGATACATAAGGAAAGCATGGTTCAAAAATATCAAAAAATTAAAATGGGGCATGATTTTAACATAAATCTGAAGAAACCATCGAAATAGCCTTGTTGAGTGGCACAACACAGGAAACATTGAAGCTGCAATTGAGGAATGAAACCCTAGATCATGCTAGGTGCTGCATGAAAAATATTCCACAGTCATTATAACTGTTGTATTAGATTATACCTTTAAGAATCAAATTGTAAAAAACTTGAAAGTCTTCAGTATGGTTACTGAACAAAATATTAGTGTTATTTGACCGTATAAAGTATATCTAAGAGAGATTGGGATAGTCTGAATGCTATGTGTCTATATTTTGTATGTCATGGCAAGGAGGAAAAGGCGTGTTTTAAAATTCTTCCTGCAGGGCCAGGTGTTTTCTTATGAGGCTCCGAGGTGAAAATAACATTTCCTGCAAGTCTATGAATCATTAGCCATGCCCCACATTAACCATCTATACTCCCAGTAAGGCAAGAAATGTCCCTGCTTGCTTATTTCATGCTCAAGCAATGGATATAGAGACAAATAGGAGTGCCTTTAAAATACAATGTTTCTTATTGATACATTGATATGTTTTGACTTTGTGTCCATATGCAAATCTAATCTTGTAGCTCCCATATTCCCACGTTGTCGGAGGAACCCAGTGGGAGATGATTGAATCATGGGGACAGGTCTTTCCTGTGCTTTTCTCATGATAGTGAATAAGTCTCACGAGATCTGATGGTTTTAAAAAGGGGAGGTTCCCTACACAAACTCTCTTCTCTTGTCTGCCACCAAATGAAATGTGCCATTCACCTTCTGCCATGATTGTGAGGCCTCCCCAGCCATGTGGAACTAGAAATCCAATAAACCTTTTACCTTTGTAAATTGCCCAGTCTCAGGTATATCTTTATCAGCAGTGTGAAAACAGACTAATACAGTAAATTACTACCAGTAGAGTGAGGCGTTGCTGAAAATATACACCAAAATGTGGAAGTGACTTTAAAACTAGGCAAGAGGCAGAGGTTGGAACAGTTTGGGGTGCTCAAAAGAAGACAGAAAGATGTGGGAAAGTTTGGAACTTCCTAGAGACTTGTTGAATGGCTTTGACAAAAATACTGATAGTGATATGAACAACAAAGTCCAGGCTAAGGTGGTCTCAGAAGGAGATGTGGAACTTGTTGGGAGCTGGAACAAAGGTGACTCTTGTTATGTTTAAGCAAAGAGACTGGCAGCATTTTGTCCCTTTGAACTTGAGAAAGAAGATTTAGGCTATCTGGTGGAAGAAATTTCGAAGCAGCAAAGCATTCAAGAGGTGACTTGGGTGCTGTTAAAGCCATTCAGTTTTGAAAGGGAAATAGAGCATAGAAGTTTGGAAAATCTGCAGCCTGACAAGGTGAGAGAAAAGAAAATCCCATTTTCTGTGGTGAAATTCAAACTAGCTACATAAATTTGCATAAGTAACTAAGGGGCCAATGTTAATCCTCAAGACAATGGGGAAAATGTCTCTGGGGCATGTCAGAGGCCTTCATGGCAGCCCTCCAATCACAGGCCCAGAGTCCTAAGAGGAAAAAGTGGTTTCATGGGCTGGTCCAGGGTTCCTATGCTGTGTGCAGTCTAGGCATTTGGTGCCCTATGTCCCAGATGTTCCAGCTGTGGTGAAAGGAGCCAACATATAGCTTGAGACAAGACTTTACAGGGTGCGAAACCCAAGACTTGACAGCTTCCATGTTGAGCCTGTGGGTGCACAAAAGTCTAAGAATTTGGGTTTGGGAACCTCTGTCTGGATTTCAGAAGATTTATGGAAATGCCTGAATGCCCAATAGAAATTTGCTGCAGGGGCGGGGCCCTCATGGAGATCCTCTGCTAGGGCAGTGTGGAAGGGAAATGTGGAGTTGGAGCTCTCATGAAGAGTCCCCACTGGGTTGCTACCTAATGGAGTTGTGAGAAGATGGTCACCACCCTCCAGACCCCAGAATGGTAGATCCACCGACAGCTTTCACTGTGTGCCTGGAAAAGTTGCAGACACTCAATAGCAGTCCATGAAAGCAGCTGGGAGGGAGGATGTACCCTGTGAAGCCACAGAGGTAGAGCTGTCCAAGACTATGGCAACCAACCTCATGACTGCCCATCATGGTGAAACCCCTTGTCTACTAAAAATACAAAAATTAGCCAGGCATGGCGACTCATTCCTGTAGTCCCAGCTACTTGGGAGGCTGAGGCAGGAGAATCACTTAAACCTGGGAGGCAGAGGTTGCAGTGAGTCGAGATTGCAACACTGCACTCCAGTCTGGGCAGTAGAGTGAGACTGTCTGAAAAAAAAAATAAAGCCTGCTTCAATAACCCAAGACTTATTTGAAATGGCCTAGGAAATACCAATTTAGCTAATAAGAATGATATTTAGAGCTTTTAAATCGCACTTTAAGGAAAGAGTTGATTCTTCATGTTTATGAAATATTTATCACATGAATTCCTAGGCTAGAGATTACACACAAGAGAGTAGCAGTCACACAATATGCTTTAATTTATTTTGTGAAACTATGGTTTGATCAAATGCTTTCATATGATTCTGCCAATATGTGTGACCCTGTTTTAATCTTTTTCATTATGTCTACCTTTAGTAAACAGGGGAGAAAATCCAAGTGGAATGAGAGTAAAAGGCAGCTCACTTTGAGTGGCCTGAATGGTCATTAGTGCTTATGTAGGTAGGAGAGGTGGAACTGCACATGCTCAGAGAAAGAGTATTTTCCTTAATGTCAAGTGTGATTGTCTAGGATGTTCCTCGAACTAGCTCTTCTAAGTGAAAGAATTGTCTCCAGAACATTTGAAAAGGCTACTTGAATTCTGTTTATGTACATTTTAGGCCCTATATCTCAAGAAGTGAAATGGGGATTTCCTATCCTTAAAATAATAAAGATGTAAACTACTTTGCCAGGCAAACAATATGGGATCTCAGAAAACAGTTACATGTTATGCGGCAAGTCTATTTTATTTTAGGAGATAAGGAACTGTGGATCACACCTTAAGGAAAGTTTTCTATTAAAAGAGGAATGAATATTACATTGCAAAGAGACAGATTTATGGAAGCTGATGAACTGAAAAAGTGCATGTGAAGGACATCTATGTATCACACATTCACTTAGGAAAGTCTTTTGTTTTCCTTGTGCACTGATTCAGCATATCAACTGGCAGAGTGAAAACGATTTCTCAAATTTTTCAATATGTCAGAAAGAGGCCAATACATTAAAGAAATGTTCTAAAGCCTACAAAGTAGTAATACTATGGATACGACAATATTTGTCACTTTAATTTTTTATATTTATTAATCTAATCTGATACTATCCCTACTGGATATAGGAAGATATTCAGAATGATCAACTAATTAACCTCAGAGCTGGGACCTAGTCTCTTTATGCTCTGACAATACCACTCTGAAATCATGTAATCAAAATGCACACTGTTTAATGAGCTTAAATTCAGAAATTAGCTTTATAATAAAATGTAGGAAAAAATACAGGACACATGATGCTGTGTTTTGCAATTTAGTCCTCTTTCTTCTCCACCCCACCCATATCTAGGTGGGGCAATTTCTTGCTCAAGCGTTTATAAGAGGCAAGTTGCACTTTTCAGAAACTTATTAGCTGTGCTATCTTAGTCAACCTTCAATTTATCAAAAGTAGGTAAGAGTAATCTTCAATTTGATATACACATCAAAAACATATATGACATTCAATAAGTAGAAAGAGTAGTGTATTTATTTCCTGTTGCTATTTCAGTACTCTAACAAATTACCAAAACTTATATTACTTTATTGTGTTACTTTATAATCTTTTTACTTTATAATATTACATTACTTTATTATCTTTTGTAGTCCAGAATCTGAAACAGGTCTCAATGGGCTAAAATCAAGGAATCAGAAGGGCTGCATTCCTTCTGGAGTCCATAGGGGAGACTTCCTTTTTTTAAATTTTCCAGCTTCTAGAAGCTCCCCACATCCCTTGGCGGGCGTCCCTCTTCCACCATCTTCAAAGCCAGTCATAGTAGGCTGAGTCCTCATGCTACCATTATTCTGTTCCTTCTCACCTGTCTCCTTCTTCCACCTATAAAGATCTTTATAATTACATTGAGCCCTTCTGTATAATTTAGGAAAACTTAATTTCAATAACAGCTAAATGCTTAATTCCATCTGTGACGTGCATTCTCCTTTGCCATGTAAAGTAAAATATCAACACATTTCAGTGATTGGGACATGGACATCTTTGGGACCAATATTCTGCCTACCACGCCGTTTCTTCTTGCTCTGTCAATTCGGAGTTCCCTTGTTAATGGTACCCTGTCTGCTAGTGGGCATGTATACACGTATCAGCCCAGCCCTGACCAGTCTAAGAAGAATCTTGAGTCTCTCTTTTTCTTCTCCCAACCCCAGAAAACCACATCTGAGCTAATATTACTGTCTGTTCCACTTCTTCTAGGACCAACCCCATTACTGAGGTGATCAGGACTTCTCCCACACCATCCTGAATCCACTGGAAGCTTTCGTTCCAGAAAAATTCATTGAAGCAGCATTATAATTTGAAATTTGTAATATAGGTATAAGAATTTTGATGTAAAGAAATGTAACCTTAACTGTACAAAAGTACATATACAGCTATATCCACAAGGCATAATAGAAAGGAAAAGATAAAGATTTCCAGTATATATCCTAGATTATATATATATCCTATATACTACTAATACCCCATTTGAGATTAAAATATTATGAATAAGTTCCTTTTCTTGCCTAGATAAATAACTTTCATGTCTATAATAAGAAAATTCATTTGAGCTATGTATAGTGATAATTAATGATCAACAGTAACATTCAGCACTTATGTAGCAATTTTTATTTTCAAACAGCTGTACTGGCATTCATCAAATTCAAGATACTTTGACTCTTTAAAGATGAATCAACTGAAAAAAAAGTTGGAGCTGGTGTCTCTGGAGTCCAGAGTATGGTATGTTTTGTGGTGGCAGGGATTATGAAAACTGCATGATAACAGATGACTAGATGAAGAGAAAGGTTTTACGTATACGATTAATGTAATGTGGAAAGATTGCGATGCAAGCACAAAACATTTTAAAAAATACTTCTGCTCCAACCATTGGAATATAATTCATTATTTCCTTTTAGATTCAGTTTTATAAACATGAAGCCATTAATGAATTTTTTTCTTTCTTTTGTTCACTCATTAATTTATTCAACAACCACCATTTAACAATTATTAGGTAAGCACTAGCAGTACAGAGGTGAATGGCAGAATTCTTAGTTGGAGGAGCTAGTTCTTACTCTGGTGGAGAAGATAGGCATAGAGTAAATCATTATAATAAAATATTATATATCCTATAGTAAATGGGTGTCCAAAGAGCCAAAGGAACACAGAATAAAGGTGTTTAACCTCTGCCTGACAAGACAAGCATATTCAAGACACCTTTACAAAGAGGCTGCTGTTGAACACTATTCTCAAGGCATGGTCAAAGGTATTCCAGAAGAAAAGGGTGGGGGCAGAATAATTAAAGCTAAAGGTAGAACAAAGCATTTCCATAAGCCGTGCAATGTCTCATGTGCCTCTGAAATAAACACCTTAAAAACAGAGATAGCCTCTGCCTTAAAAGGATGATGGATTGACTTGGGATTTTTTGACTCTACAGTGGTGCAAAAGCAACAAGCATTCACAGAAAGTGTACTTTGAGTACCTATACAACCATTGTTTTTCATTTATGTATAGATATTCAATACATTACAGGATATTCAATACTTTATTATAAAATAAACTTTGTGTTAGGTTATTTTGCCCAATTGTAGGGTAATTTAAGTGTCTAATGTGAGCACATTTAAGGGAGGCTAGGATAAGTTATACCACTCAGTAGGTTCGGTTTGGTGTATTAAATGCATTTTTGACTTTCAATATATTCAATTTACAATGGGTTTATCAGGACATAACCCCAACACAAGTGAAGTAGTATCTATATTCAATTTTAGTTTCACTAACTTTAAATCCACTTTCAAGTCTTTTTCTTAATTGCACAAGTTGTAGAGGCAACATTATGTAGTGGTAGATATTCAGACTCTTGTTCCACACCATTTGGTTTCAAATCCTGGCTCTGCCATTTGTACTGACATGTGATCCTGAGCAACATCCTTAAACTCTGTGCCTTGGTTCCTCCTCTGTATAATCAGGAAAATAATAGCAACTTTAGTTGTTGTTTTGGTAATGAAATGAGTTAATATGTATAAGGCATTTAAATCTATGCCTGGTGCTCTCCCTCACACACACACACACGTATGCCTATGTATACATATATACATACACATATGTTGGTACATACATACATATGGACATATTTGGTCTTATACAATGATACAAAACTGATGTTTATAATGGAAGTGATTAGAAATTAAAAGTCTGATATTATAGGATAATAAAAGTACATGTTGATATATTAAAAAATTTACATGCTCATAAAATAATGTATATCCAAGATGTATTGAAATAAAAATCTGATCACAATACTTTATGTATTGTGAATACATACACAATACCTTATGTATGAAAAAATCATGTGTATGTATAATGGGATTCTACTTAATAACTTCAAATTTATATTTATTCATTGAATCAACAAATATTTTAGATCTTTCCAAGTGTATGAAATACTTGTGTAGCTATGCATATAAATCATGTATGTGTACAGTTGCGTGTATGGAAACATACAATATTAAATCCACATATCTAAGTTACCTCTGAATGGTGAAATATTGTTTAAAAATTATTGCTATTCTAAATTTTCTAAATATTTTAGCCAACAGACACAAATTATCCACGTTAAAAAGAGATTTTCTCCGTGTGTGTGTGTTTGTGTGTCCACCCACAATAGGAAATACATTTTACATCTTCTACCACATCATACTGAAACAAAACATCAAAAAGCAATGGTTAACTTTATTATGTGTGCCATAACCTGGTCTTTCTGTTCTATTTTATTATATTTGATTATATAATGCTAGCCCAGGCCTACTAAATTGATTTTCCAACCTAAAAATGGGCAGGTCAAGAATTGTAATTTGTATAAGTCCAGTGTAGAACACATATGGTGGAAGGTGCCTCATAAGGGGAAAAGAGAAGTAAGGTGTACATGGTTAAAGACTTTGAAATTTAGCTTGCAGGTACTGGGAAACCATTAAAGGATTTATTTCTTGCATAAAGAAGTTTCATAAGCAGCATTATTCTTTAAAAATACCTATGTCAGGTTTGGAGCTGTTTTGATCTTGCTCTGTAATGAGAGTGGGGAGGCAATGGGGGTGAGGGTGGGACTCTGGCTGAGGGTAGGGAGCAACACAGAAGCTACTGCAATGAGCAGGTGATGTGGATGTGAACTCAAACTGTGGCCAAAAGGATTTAGAAGAGGGACTTTGTGTTAATATTTTAAAAATTAGTATCTAAAGGACAACTATTTGTGTGAAGAGCAAAGTAGGTCAATTTTGCTTAAGTCTTCACACTGACCAAGATAACTTGCTGGATGGATATTCTTACAATCATTGAAAGCAGGGAAGAAAATCACTGTTTTGAAGCGAATGTGTTTGAATCCCTGTGGAAGGTCTTACACAGCATCAGGTTACAGAGTCCAATTGTGGGACTTCTCTGTCCTTTGATTTAAGGCAAATTAAAACCTAGCGTGTATGGTTTGCCTGATGGTTGTGCACTTAAGTGCCTCAAAGCAAGGAGTTTTGAAATTCCCTGCACAGCTCGATACTAGGTTTGGAAGCTCTCTCCTCCCCATCTGTCAATGTGTGCATGGAGAAGTCAACTGTTTTCTTAATGTACATTAAACCGAATGTAATTAGAATACTTCTTACAATAGCTGTGGATTGAGTACACAACATCCTGTAAAGAAACCTAAAGCCTGCTAAAAATAACTTTTGGGTTATTCACTGTGAGAGATTATTTTAATCACTGCTTCTCTCATATCAACCCAGTTAGCTTAACTAAATATAAAGAGTTTCAAGCTATGGTGCTTAACTCTGGCAAATGAGGTTCTCATAATTAAGTAAACTTTTGAAATATTTCCTTTGGTGGTACACATTTAAAAAATAATCTTACATTTTACTAACAGGTTCTTGCCAAGGGAAGGTTTTTATACTTGTTTTCAAGCAGCACCAAGAAACTGATATAGATACAAAATAAATCATGCCATAAACATTTAAAGAATGAATACTCTCATTCCTTCTCTTATACTAACTCAACAATGCTCTAGGTAAGAATGTTACCAAAAAATAGGCAAAAGGGAATAATCTGTCAATATTGCTCAAGGATACTCCTCGATCTCAAAGAGTGTGATTTCATCATTTGATTCAGATTCTAAGTATCCTTCCTCTGCCAAAAATTGTCCCAAAACCTAACTCCTCTTTCTTTTAACTCCCATGCAGAAGATGACCTTAAAAATGCAGTTATAGGCCACAAATAGCTCAAGCCAGGAATAAGGAAGCTATTTTAGCAAAAGCCCAACATGTCAATTTGTTACAGAACAGTGATTGGAGATTGAATTTCAACCCTCCAGTGGAGCCATAATGAACCTGAGAACACTAAAGTTGAACCCCTAGGATGGGTGACCCATACAGTCCTACAAACAAGCTGGCAGGAGCACAACTACCTGGCATTTAAGACTCCCACAGTGGTTTTACGTAAATGGCAACCCAGCATGAGACAACAGAAGACAGGGTTATGGGCCAAAAGTTTCTTTAAGAACCTTTCCTCATTTTTATTTGTGATAGAGACCACCTGCAAGAAATTCTTTTTAAAAGTCTCTTTAAAGTACACATTTTCAGCAAGAACTAGATACTTCATTTGGAAATGAAATTAAATGTTTCCTCTTTTAGAAAATAATATATAGAAAAAAAACCTCATACATGTGAAAGTACTTATACTATGGATAAGTGATTCTCATGTGAAAATCAGAATGTACAAGAAATGCTTAAGTAATACACAGCTGATGGTGTTAAAGTAGGTTAACACCATCAACTATTTACCTTTCTTTTTGCCTTTTTTCCTGCTACCCTACATTCATTATGTAGCAGCTTCTTGCGTACCCTATTTCTGTCCATATCCTGGGAAAAGTAAACCACTGACACTTGCAGTAAACCACTGACAATAGAGTGTGTTCTTGGTTGTAGAACTAATGAAAACATTAGACACAGATAGAACTATTTCTGGTGTAACCTTGCATTTTATTTTTTTCTTTTTCACATTTATCATTAATGAAAAGCTATGACCTAACCTTGTGAAATGATCTTCATCAACTTTATGTGGGTGATTTTACTCTTCAACACCTCAAGGGACAAAGTCTTTTAAACAACTCTCAAGGGACACTCATTTCTTTTCATCATGCTCTCATACTCTGTGGACATTGGAATGTTTCTTGAAGGACCAGTAAAGGTTGATTAGCCTCTTAATTTTCAAGGTTTTTAAAGAATCTAAGTGTATAAAGAGGCTAAATAAAACAGAAGCTATCAAATGCTCTGTCTCCTGGCTTCTCTGCTAGTGACAGGGATCTAAGTGTTAAGTCCTTGACCTCTGATGCAGGTGGTCATATGGAGATACATTGTCAACACCCTGTGCTTTCATCTCAGCCTCACCCTCATTCTTGCTTCCAGTAAGAATCCATATTTACAAGTTTCTTTATAGGAATAATGCCTTTTCTGATGATTTTATAGGCAATAAGTATAATTAATTACTGTTCCATACTTTGGCTGAAAGTGTTGTTAACATTACAGAAACACATATTTACATTGCTGTGACCTATGTTTCAACAAGGCCCATATTTTAAAGTTAAATAAAGACTCATGTTTTTTATAAATCTATTTCCATTTCTGATAAAGTTAGGGGAAGAAGTGTTAGCATTTGCCCATCATTACTTTGTGGTTGGCATTACATATAGCATCTCGTTGATCCTAATTTAGAAACCCTATGAAGTGAGTATTTTTGCCCTAATTTTACAGAGATTTAAAGAAACACCTACCACAATGAAGAAACACAACTAGTGATTATTGGAACCAGCGTGAGGACCTCCTTCAGATTTTTACACCACAGTATGGCCTCTCCCCGAAGGTTTAGAGTAATTCCTACATTGCTTAAATATTTTATTGAACACATGTGGAGTTTATAAAGTGGTATATGGACATCTTTTTAATTGTGCCTCACTCATGGATTTTTAAATCTGCAGAAATAAACACAACAAAGCACAGAGAAGACTTCTACCTGCAGGAAGATGTAGTAGACATGCTTTTCTATAATCGTCTTGCTAAGTACATCCAAAAACTTTAACCATCATGTATACAACAAGCATAAAATAATTCTAAAAAGTAGAGAGAAGAAGGCATAACATCTAGCAACCTGAGGAATGATGAGGTGATGATTTCCCTGGGTTTTCTTTTTGCTGCATATACCTCACATTTAGAAGAGGTAAAATTGGTAACTCAGAAATGTCAATAAGTGCAAACAAAAAAGCCCCTCGCCTCCAAATCCTTCTCTCTTTAGCCAAAAGAGCAGGAAAAGGGCAGCCTAGCAAGAGAGAAAACTTTCAGACAATAACCATTTTACTCTAGTCAAACACCACATACAAACTGGCTTGGAACAAATGGGAGATTAGAGATCTTCAACAAAAAATTTTTATCATAGAAATTTATCTATTTACCATAGATAAAATATTTATCATATAAAGAGGAGTCAAAAATTGTAGAACTTGTAAATATGGTAAAGGAAATTAAAAGCTCAGTAGATAGGATCTACAACAGAAAGGATAGGACAGAGAAAAGATTCAGTGATGGCTCACGCCGGTAATCCCAGCACTTTGGGAGGCTGAGGAGGGTGGATTACCTGAGGTCAGGAGTTCAGGGCCAGTCTGGCCAACATGGTGAAACCCCATCTCTAGTAAAAAATATAAAAATTAGCCAGGCGTGGTGGTGAGCACCTGTAATCTCAGCTACTTGGGAGGCTGAGACAGGAGAACTACTTGAACCCAGGAGGCAGAGGTCGTAGTGAGCTGAGATGATGCCATTGCACTCCAACCTGTGTGACAAGAGAGAAACTTCATCTCAAAAAAAAAAAAAAAAAAAAAAAAAAAAAAAAAAAATTCAGTGAACTGGAAGATGAAATAATAAAAATTATACAGTATGAATAACATACAGAAAATAGACTGAAGAAAATGAACAAAGACTGAAAGTCCTGTGGATTATAACAAACTATCTGACATTTAAGTCACTGGAATACCGGAAAGAGAGGAGAGAGGGTAAGGTTAAAAAATACTTGAGGAAATAATGGCTGAAAACTCCCCAAATTTAGCAAGATAAATAAACCTACAGATGCAAGAAGATGAGTAAACCTTGACAAGAATAAACCCAAATAAATTCATGGCAAGATATATCATAATTAAACTTCAGAAATTTAAACACAGATACATTTATACTGATAGCAGTCAAAGACAATAGCTTACGTGCAGAAGAAACAATATGAATGACAAAATATTTATCATAGAAATTATGAAAGCCAGAATGAAAAGCAAAATATTTCTCAAATCCTGGCTAAAAACATAAAGCTGTTTACTAAGTATCCTATATTCTGTGAAAATAACCTTCAGGAATGAGTAGAAATCAGGACAGTCTCAGATAAAGAAAAACTTGTTCTTGACCAAATTTGTTGCCAGCAGACTTACCCTGAAGAAAAGGCTGAAGAGAGTTCTCAAAATAGAAAGAAAATGATCAAATAAGAAATCTTGACCCAACAGAATAGCAGAAAGAATTATAGATATGGGTAAATATAGTAGGTTTTCTTTCTCCTCTTGAGCTTTCTAAATTATACGTTATGGTGGAAGCAAAATTGATAATACCATCTGTTGTGGTTCCAAATATAGGTGGAGAAAATATTTAAGACAATTATATTATAAAAATGGGGAAGTAAAGAGATGTAAAGAAAAGTAAGGTACCTATACTACCCCTGAAATTGTAAAACAATAACACTGATAGGCTCTTATATGTATGCCACCATGAGAGAAACCACTAAAAAAGCTATGCATAGCGATATCTTCAAAATCACTATAGATAAATTAAAACAGCATTCTAAAAAATGTCCAAGTAACCTAAAGGAAGGCAGGGAAAGAAAGGAGAGAAATTTTACAAATGAGAAAAAACAGAAGTTGAAAACTAAAATGTTAGACCTTCGTCTCAATATGTTGAGAATCACATTAAATATAAATGGCCAAAATAAATCAATAAAACATAACTGTCAGAGTAGTTTAAAAACACTTCTGTATGTTATCTACAAAAATCTCACTTCAAATACATGATAGAGGCAGGTTAAAATTCAAAGGCTAAAAATGAAAGTATTATGGAAACCTTAATCAAAGGACAGCAAAAGTGGCTATATTAATATAAGAGAAAGTATAATATAGCACAAAAATTACCAATATAATCAAACAACTAGATCCCATTGCTTCTGCTACCCAGAAGCAGCAGAAAACATATTCTTTTCACTATTTATAAAATATATCAGATAGACCATATTTGGAGGCATAATCAAATTTCAACAAATTAAAAAGAATTGTAACTGGCAGTTTGTTCTTTGACCAAAATGGACTCAAACTAGAAATTAATAGCAGAAAGACAAGAAACCCTCTCAAACTTTGAAACTAAACCACACACTTCTAATTAAACTATCTTCAAATAAAAAGTCTCTATAGGAAGAAAAATACCTGGAACTGAATGAAAGCAAAAATACAACATGCCAATATTTGTGGGACATGGCTTAAAAATGTTGAGAGGGAAATTTAAAGGATAAAATAAATACATACGTTAGAAAAAGAAAAAGTTCAAATCAGTAATCTAGGCTCCCACCTGAAAAACCTAGAAAAAGAACAAAATAAACCCAAGTATGCAGGAGAAAGGAAATGGTAGAGATAAGGAGAAATCAATGAATTTGAAAACAGAAAAACAATAGAGAAAATCAATCAAAAGTCACCACCAGTAATATGTTTGTTGAGACTTGTCTTATGAATCACAATGTTAGCAATTTTCATAATTGCTCTATATGTGACTTTTAAAATGTGCATTTTTGCCCATGGATGGGTAGACCCAAGATTGTGAAAATGGCCATACTGCCAAAAGAAATCTACAAATTCAATGTAATTCCCATCAAAATACCACCATCATTCTTCACAGAACTAAAAAAAAAAAAAATCCTAAATTCATATGAAACCAAAAAAGAGCCCTCACAGACAAAGCAAGACTAACCAAAAAGAACAAATCTGGAGGCATCACATTACCTGATTTCAAGCTATACTAGAAGGCCATAGTTACTGAAACAGCATGGTAGTGATATAAAAATAGGCACATAGACCAATGGAACAGAATAGAGAATTCAGAAACAAACTCAAATACTTAAAGGAAAATGACCTTTGACAAAGCAAACAATAGCATGAAGTGGGGAAAGGACACCCTATTCAACAAATGGTGCTGTGATGACTGGCAAGCCACATGGAAAGGAATGAAACTAGATCCTCATCTCTCACCTTATACAAAAGTCAACTCAAGATGGATCAAGGACTTAAATCTAAGACTCGAAACTATAAAAATTCTTGAAGATAGCATTGGAAAAACCCTTCTAGACATTGACTTAGGCAAGGATTTCATGACCAATAACTCAAAAGCAAATTCAATAAAAACAAAGAAAAACAGCTGGGATTTAATTAAACTAAAGAGTTTTTGCACAGCAAAATGAACAATCAGCAGAGCAAACAGACAATCCACAGAGTGGGAGAAAATATTCACAATCTATACATCCAACAAAGGACTACTATCCAGAATCTACAACGAACTCAAACAAAATAGCAAGAAATAAACAAACAATCCCATCAAAAAGCGGCTAAGGACCTAAATAGATAATCCACAAAAGAACATACACAAATGGTCAATAAACATATGAAAAATGCTCAACATCACTAATGATCAGGGAAATACAAATCAAAACCACGATGCAATACCACCTTACTCTTGCCAGAATGGCCATAATAAAAAAATCAAAAAGCAGTACATGTTGGCATCAATGTGGTAAACAGGGAACACTTCTACACTGCTGGTGGGAATGTAAACTAGTACAACCACTTTGGAAAACAGTGTGAACATTTTTTTTTTAAGAACGAAAAGTAGAACTACTATTTGATCCAGCAATCCCATTACAGAGTATCTACTTAAAGGAAAATAATTCATTACATTAAAAAGATATTTGTACATGCATGTTTATAGCAGCACAATTTGCAATTGCAAAAATGTAGAGCCAACCCAAATACCCATCAATCAATGAGTGAATAAAGAAACTGTGGTATATATACACGATGGAATGCTACTCAGCCATAAAAAGGAATGAATTAATGGCATTCACAGCAACCTGGATGAGATTGGAGACTATTGTTCTAAGTGGAGTAACTCAGGAATAGAAAACCAAACATCATATGATCTCACTCATAAGTGGGAGCTAAGCTATGAGGATGTAGAGGCATAAGAATGACACAGTGGACTTTGGGGAAAGGGTGGGAAGGGAATGAGGTGCAGTGTATACCGCTCAGGTGATGGGTGCACCAAAATCTCACAAATCACCACTAAGAACTTACTCATGTAACCAAACACTACCTGTTCCTCAATAATTTACGGAAATAAAAAAAATTTAAAAAGTACATTTTGCAACTTTTAAGTGAGATTTAAATATATCTTTTACATACTTTTACTTTAGTTGATCTCTCAAGCACTAAACCATGTGTGTTAAAATAGCACAACAGGATGGTGGGTTTTTACGTTATCTTTTAGCTCTTAAAATTTCTGCTTTATATATTCGATGCCATTTTTGAGATTAACGTAAGTTCAATATGGCTATGCTTTTTGACAAATTTAATCTTTTATTATAATATTTATCCATTATATATTTTTTGCCTTAAATTCTATTATATCTGGCATAGCTGTATCACCTTGCTTTGCTTTAGTATTTGACTGATAACACCTTTATCATACTTTCAATTGCATACTTTCTATATTCCTATATGTTATATGACTGGACTTATTTTTCAGTCTCATCTGAGAATCTTTATCTTTTAAGTCAACTCTTTTGTATAATTATGTTTATTGAGTTATGATATATTTAGTTGTGTTTCTATTCTCCTAGTTTTGATTTTCACTAATAATTTCTAGGCTTATTTTTTCTACTTTATGTCCTTCTTTTGACTTGATCAGTTTTTTTTCCATTTTCATTTTTCCCTTTATTCGTTTCAAATATATATGAGTTATTTACTTTTTTTAGTTACCCTACAAAAGGTAGCATACATATGTGTTATCAATGTTTGAAGTTAATCATTATCTTTTACTTCTTCCAAAGACAATATAATGACCTTAGAACACCATAATTCCCCAAATAGGTATTTTTTAATGTATACTATTCTATTGACATTATTATTATTTTATTTAGTCAATGTTAGTGTCTGATTTACCAATATATATACCACTCTCTTGTTCATCATTTCTTCTTGTCTCTCAGACCTTCTTTCTGAAAAACATTTTTCCTCCTAAGGAATATACTTTCCAATTTGTTAAATGAGGGTCTCTTGATGGAAAAGCTTTTCATTTTTTTTTCACTTGAAGGTACGTTTATTTCATTGAAATACTTTTAGACATTTTCCATTAGGCACATTTTAATTTCTGTATATTAAAAATGTGCTTGATTCTTATGATGCTAATGGGAAGTAGAAGTAACTATTTTCTTCTGAAGAAAATTTGTCCTTTTTCTTTAACTCTATCAGGTCTTAAAATATTTCCATGTTCTTGAAGTTTTGAAGATTGACTACAGCATCTCTTTGTGTGGAATTTTTAAAAATGTGTCTTTCTTGGTAATTTGCAGTCTTCCTGGAATTTGATGATTGGTGCTTTTTCATTCTTTTTGAAAAATTCACAGCCATTTCCTCTTCAAACATTTACACTTATCCTAGCATATCTCTCTTGTATTCCTACTAAACCTCCAGTAAGTAACATAGAACTTCTCATTCTATTCCCATGTCTTTTAATTGCCTATACTTTCTAAATCTTATTTTTCTACACTACCTTCTGTATAATACCCTTAGAAATATTTTTGCACTCTCTTTTCTTCCGTTCTTTTGAATCTGCTCACCCTAGATACTTAGTTTTCTTGAAAAAATACTATATCTTAGTTCTGTTAATTCTGTTTTGTTTTTTTATTAAAATATGCTTAGTCATTTTGCTCCTTCTTCACTTCAGAACTGTTTTTTTAAGCATATTACTTTATACTTATTTCATTCTATGTCAAATATTTTTGTGGATTTAATTCAGCTATTTGTTCTTTCTATTACCTCACATGTACAATACCTTTGTTCTTTATGCATTCTGAATTGTTTATTGTGAATTTAGTTCTTTGAAATTTTATCTTTGAGAGTTTTTATATTGTATATATTTAAGGTATACAACATGACATTGTGGCATACATATTCACAGTGAAATAATTACTACAGTCAAGCAAAATGACAGATCCATCTTCTCACATAGCTGGGGTATATGTGTGTGTATGTGTGTGTGTAGATTCTGCCATTTGTGACAGCATAGATGAACCCGGAGGACATTACGCCAAGTGAAAAGGGCCAAACAGGAAAGGAAAAATACTACAAAATCTCACTTATATTTAGAATTTAAAAAGCTACATACATACAAACAGAGAGTGGGTGGTGGTTACCAGCGGTGGAAGTGGGGTGTGGGGAGATATAAGTCAAAGGGTGCAAAGTGGCAGTTATGCAGGATAAGTAAGTCTGGAAATCTAATGTACAACACCAGGATTATTGTTACGCGTATCTTTTGGAAATTTTGTTATTTGTTTTGATTTTAAATAATTTCAGATAGAAATTTTATTTGTTTTTGGATTTTCATCTCTGTTCACCTGGTGCCTTGAGATACCAATAGCCTAGTACCATTTAAAATAAATTATTGCTTATATGTTTTATTAATTACTCAAGTGATGTGAATTCAGTTTACGAATCCATGTGAAGACTAACTTATTTTTGTTAATATTCAGGAGAAATTTTTCTGTTTCTTCACTGAATACCAAGACTGGAGGCAGACAATTTGATTTATCTTCTGGGGATGGGTTAGGTCTAGCTCAAATTTATTTTGAAGTTGTAGATGTTTGGGGTTCCTGCTTTATTAAAAGATTCTTCTATTAGACTCCTAGCTTGAGTATTCCTTTAGGATTTGTCTCTTCTTTCTCATGTTTTGAATTTTGGAAACTGAAGCTCAAGTTCAGAACTACTTAGTTTCTTATCAGCTCACTGACGTAAGTAAAACTTTCTAGAAATAAAAATATGATGTTTACAGTTGTTTTTAACAGCAGTGACGTACAAGAAAATTATTCTATCATGATGCCATAAGTCTTCCAAAGATGTTTCTAATCTCAAGTAAGAGATTACCTCTATTACATGTCCCTCTGTGGAATTACAAAGAAAAGTGTCTATTTTTTCAAGGGAGCAAAATTTCACTGATGTGCTTTATTAGGAAACTACTAACACAAGTCATCTCTGTATGTTGAGGTGAAGTGGGAAATGGCATGCATCTAGTTTTCCATCAAGAGATATTGTTTCCTAATGCTAAACATTGGAACAAGTAAAAGTAGAAATCCTCTGTTATAATAGTGATTAAAGTCTGAGTTTTCATTATTAAATTGTACATTTTTAGAAACTTATGGATAAGATGGGTTCAGGGCCAGGCGTGGTGGCTCACACCTGTAATCTCAGCACTTTGGGAGGCTGAAGCAGACAGATCACTTGAGGTTAGGTGTTCAAGACCAGCCTGGCCAACATAGTGAATTTAAATAGTTTTGAATTCCTGTCTTTAGTAGAAAATACAAAAATTAGTGGGCCGTGTTGGTGGGTGCCTGTAATCCCAGCTACTTGGGAGGCTGAGGCAAGAGAATTGCTTGAACCTGGGAGGCAGAGGTTGCAGCGAGCCGAGATTATGCCACTGCACTCCAGCCTGGGTGACAGAGCAAGATTCTGTCTCAAAAAAAAAAAGAATGTGTTCAGTATAAAAATACAACATGCTCATTTTCATCATGTAAACATTAGAGGGAAAAACTATTTGTAGTGTAAGATGCAAGGTAAAGGTTTTAATAATCCAAGGCCTAAATCAGCTTCTATTTTTATAGCACACATATAAATAAGGAATATAACAATGGCTTGCATATTGTGGCTGCACAATAAATCTGTATTAAGTGATATTCATTTTTCTTCAGAGAAAGGAAAGACAAACTTTTTAAGAGAATTTGTAGTGAAAATATTTGGTGGGCGATCTTGCTTTAAATCATAATAGATTTAGTAAATAAAGTGGGTATTGACAGGAATTGAATGAAATAAGGGGAATGGTTTGGCAAGCCAAGTGAAAGGGGTGAGTCCAGAGCTGGGAATTAAGTAGGTGAATAATGTGATGATTTTAATAATACATTTCTGGACTAAAGTGATAAAAATAGCAATATAAGCTTTCCAAGCACACACAATGTCATTCTTTCCCAAACTGCTGAATTCTATGTAACTTTTACTTGGAAAGAGATTTGGGGCTTTTATTTCTTTGTCTCCACCACAACCACCACCATCTGTTTTTCTTCTTATAGACATCTCTCCATGGCAACCCATATTGACTTACCAGCATGATTGTAATTGTATGGCCAACTTCATGTAACCCTGTCCTGCTAACCATGGATACAGCAATTTTCTCTTTCTACCTCTGCTTTCAGAATCACCTTCTAGTGATTGTGTTGCTGCACGTTAGGGCACAGCACACACAGGGGAGAAGTGGCGTTTTTAATGAAAGGTGGCTTTTATCTCAGCGGCTGTCTCAGGGCCAGAACTTCTCCAGCAGTTCTTTTGTGACAGTTAAGACCTGGCTGGCATCTGAAAATGTACATACTTGTCAAGAGCATTAACTGAGATTTCAACATATCAAACCAGACAAAAGAGAAGCAGGAAAACTGGCATCAATCTCAGAAATGGCATGTTTCATTTTTCATTTGTTCCACGCAGTACCATTCAGGATACAGTTTAACAAGAACTAGATGCTCCTTCACTCATTAAATAGTGACATCCGTAACAACAGAAAATGTGAATAGCTTGTTCATTGAGATTGGACTTTCTTTCTCTTTATGGTTTAACTAAGAAGAATTTGGAAATGTTACATTATGAAAGATCAACAGTGCAAAGAAATCATCAGACTCTCCACTGAGGAATTATTAGACTCATGCTGTGAAGAGCTTGGCAAAATTATGAACTAGTATTTTTTCAGTGACGATCTGGAGGCAGAGTACTATTTTTCTTTTAACTAAGTTAATCAGAATAAATTTTCTTAAAATAAATGAGAGCCATACTTAGAAAGTAAAACAAGAAACATTACAACTGATCAAGATATGTAAATGTAGCTCCAACAATAATGGGTGAGGTCTTCGCTTTCAACTTTCTCAACAATTATATGTGTTGCACTGCAATATACAGAAGATGTGAAATTCACTAATTATGTGTCCAGTAAATGAATTATGTCCTGGATCAAGGCATAAAGAACATAATGGAAAGACCACATTTTTAATGACTTTAATATTTTCCATGAAATTTGATCTAAATTTGATCAAAAACATTTGCCAAGAAATGAGATCAAGGAGATAAGTTGTCAAGCCAAGAGTAAAAGTATAGCAAGTGTTTTCAAGAGTGATTAATCAAGCCAAAGAAGCAGGGTAAGTAAAATGTAGATGGCCAGCAATATCTCTGATATGAAGGTTTATCTACCAATATTCCAAGAACAAGATGTTTTGCATATTTCCCACCTGAGTCCTGCATCTAAAATTCTTTTGCTAAAACTACCGGCAAAGTGACTGGTTGGTTTTTGTAATGATATACCTCTGCTTTCGGTGAATGGGACTCATTACAAACTCATTTTCCAAAGGTCTCAAAACAACTGTTCAAACAACATAGTTTTTTGTCCTCTCTGACCTATGTGGGCTAAGTCAAAAGTTTGTAAGTCAGGGGCGAGCCCTATTCCAGCACCAAACACACAAGCAATACAATGTCAATTTCTCTCCATTTTAAAGATTCCTTCTTATCTTTCTCTGTTAAAATAATTACTAAGGCACTGGTAGGCATAATTCCCACAACTCCTTGAATTTCCGTCCTCATCACGTTCAACTGCACTGATGTTTCAGACTAAACCAGCCAGTTCTAAAAATCAAGACCAAAAGCAAAACAAAAACTCTACTGCCGTACAATCGTTCAGATTAGAGAAGCAGATCCTAGGAATGAAGTACGGGAGACTAGAGACTCCACTTTTACTCTTTCCTTCTCGCTCTTCCTCTTCACTCCCTCTTATCTACTTAGGAGAAGCACCATTAAAAAAAAATTAGGCCGCGCGTGGTGGCTCATGCCTGTAATCCCAGCACTTTGGGAGGCCAAGGTGGGTGGATCACGATGTCAGGAGATCGAGACCATCCTGGCTAACACGGTGAAGCCCTGTCTCTACTAAAAATAGAAAAAATTAGCCGGGTGTGGTGGCGGGCGCCTGTATCCCCAGCTACTCGGGAGGCTGAGGCGGGAGAATGGCGTGAACCCAGGAGGGGAAGCTTGCAGTGAGCCGAGATCGCGCCCCTGAGCTCCAGCCTGGGCGGAAGAGCGAGACTCTGCCTCAAAAAAAAAAAAAAAAAAAAAAAAAAAAAAAAAAAAAAATAATAATAATAATAATGTAGCTATAGAAGTATTCTTGCATTCCAGAATAACCACCTGATGGAAGTTTTCTCTCTTCGTATTATTACTCACTCTGTGACTTGTATAAGCAATACTTTATGTGCTTAGTTCCCTACTCTGCTTCAAGGCCTAAGTGTGATGCCAGGACCCATACAAAGCCGCCATTTTGAGGAGACAGGCAAAGAATTCAGCCATACAAATATTGCAGTGCAGTGGCAGAGAGGAGCAAGAGTGGCAGAGGTGATCTCAGGACCTCGTGGCAGGTATCAATAGTTCCAAAGTGCTTCCAGGACACCAGGGTTGGGATTTAGAAATATACTAGGAATTTGTATTACTCTCCTTGTGCCTGCCAAAAAATATTTGAACTCTTCTTCTTGTACATACTCACTCTTCTTCCCATTTCCTAAAATAAAGGAGATTCTGTGTCAAGAATCTATACAATTTCTTAAAATTTGTAGCACCTCTAATTTTATTAGAACCCATTAAATACACTCAAGGCTTTTTATTTGCATACAAATCCAATCTGCATTTTTGCCTTAGAGAGTTTTCCTTGAGAACTTTACTCTTTTAAACTCATTTCTACCCTCCATCTTTGGATAAACACTATTTAATGTAACTGAGTCTCATTGCTCATAGAGAATGCCCCAAATTCAAGTTCAATTCAGCCAATGTCAGCGATTTTCTAGGAACCTATAGGTCTCTGTTAAAGATTTAGAGAAGCAATAACTGAAAACAACAACCACACACACACACACAGGCACAATCCCGCAGAAATCATTATGTTCCTAAAAGAACTTAAAATCTAGTAAGGGTGATAAGTCTCCAAATGATAAAGCAGAATGGGATAAATGACATAGGAGAATCATACACCAAGTGCTGTCCTAGTTCAAGGAAGATGGAATTAAAGCTTCTAAGTGTCATATTTATCAAAGGGAAAAAGTGGAGCACGCATGAAAATGAAAAGGTAAACACCTTTTAAAGGCCATAGTTTGATGGCAAATAAAGCGAAAGAGAAAAGTTTCTTAACATAGCTACATGATTGATGGTGCTAGCAAAAGGGCAGTCAAATGTGGACCCATGTATTATAATTGGAAGAGTTTCTAATAACTTGGTCTCCATAACTAGTTTTTATCTAACTAATAGGATCCATTCATACTTTAATCCACATAGCCATTTTTTGAATAAACACACAAATAACCACCCATGTCCAATGATCTAGTAGGCCCTAGAGGTACCAGGTGAGCAAAGGGAGACTCATTATTTCTTTTCATGAGTATTGGGCTTCTCAAAAGGTAAAATACTGACACAGCTTACAAGTTCAGGTATGCACGTGCATGTATTTGAATATGTAAATATAACCTTAGTAATTTTGGAATAAAAATCAGTTCTACAACTTTTACGTAGAGGGGCAGATTACTGAAGAGAGAAAAAGAATAGGAGACAGAGAAGAGAGAAAAACTGGCAGGGAAAAGAATGGGAGAAACAATGTTCACCTGGGTAAGAGAAGGAATCAATAGTGTAAGAAAAAGAGAATTTATCTACTGCCATTAGCCAAACTATTCCTACAAGGACTCTTGTTGTCAAATTTCTAGGCGGAATATTTCTTTACTTCTCAGGTAAAAATGCACAATTTAAAGTGATACTATTAGCCACTAGCTGGTTTTATGTGAAAACTTTTCAAATTTTTCAGTTTCAGGAAGAAAGATGAAAGGCCATACTTCTTATTGAGGCTAAATTTTACATAGTATGAGAAGAAAAAAATTTTTTTAATTAAACAAAAATAACCTAACTATGTGGAACAGCACCCCCGCCCCCCAAAAAAGAAGTGCAGCAGAGAAAACAATTGGATTTAAAGATGTGAGCGTTTTGCTATACTCCGTTTAATAAGGTGAATTACTAAGAGACTATTATCCATTTTACCGAGTGCCTGGGCGAGAAAATATTAAAATGTATAGGCAAAAGCTCTTTCTTAAGGGCCCTGTGAGTTTCATCAAATTTTAGGAAGTACCATAGAGTTCACAGTAAAAGGAGAGCATTAACATAATCTATAAAAATTATTCACTCTTACAGTTAATTAAATGTTTTCAAAATTTCTTTCAATTTCTCTAAAGGGAGTCTTAGAGCAGACTTTTGAAATTAAGCATGTGGAGGGAAGCAAGAATGATACCTAATGATGCTGAAATATTACTTATCATGGCTTCTTCTTTATGTATAACTTATTGAAAACTAATATGAAAAAGGAATAATTTTATAAAGAAGTTAAATAATAGTTCCATGACTAGTCTGTTTTCATTTTTCAGTGATTCATTTTGTTTGTTCATCATATATATATTTTCCATGTTTACAATTTTTTATATATATACAATTATATATATTTTTATAAACTATAGACATATGTACATATAATTGTAAACATAAAAAAATACAGTATTATATCCAGCTCATATTTTTACTTAACAAAATATAAAATTTCCACGTTAGAGTTTTCAAAATTTTTATTTTCTGACATACGTTTTACTCTACTGGTTTGACGTGCCAAAATTTGCTTTATTTGTCCCAATAAGGATTTCTTTTCCACTAACATTCATTGAGCACTTAAAGGTGCCCAGGACTCTGTGGTGCCTGGACAGAATGGAAAGCATCAGAGCCAGCTGTCAGTGCAGGGTAATGACCCCCAACACAGGGGGAGCCATGGCTCTGTGAGGGCTATAGCCCCAGATCCCCCAAGAGGGGCAGACTGAGTCCTGACAAGAGAAGTAACAGCTTGGAATCTAAAATATATTTGATCACCATTTCGTCAACACTACCATTCTTAACAAATGCTCCAGGTACTATAAATCTTGTTCAGTAAAATGTTAAATATGTTTCAAACATTAAAATACTTAATATATTCTCAGTTCATTTATTAAAGTTCAGCTCTAGCTAGTTGAAGTTGTGAAGAATGAAGGTATTTTCAGAAGAAATATAAATCACCTTTTTGTCACAGTAGAAATTGAATTTCTGTTCACTTGTGTGCAGGTAAGAGTTCAGGAGGGCATAAGAGTGGACAGGTTCTATGAGATGAACAAGGGAAGAGATTAGAAGCCAACAGAGGTTGCATGTGTACCTTCAACTAGAATTACAAGATTTAAAACATAAGGCCGTGTGTACTCAAAGTACGGGATGTGAACCAGCAGCATCCGTATCAGCATCATTTGGGAGCTTGTGAGAAACGCAGAATCCTGTATCTCACCAAGAAGTACAACATCTGACTCTGTTTTTTAATGTGGTCCCCAGGTGATTGTACATTCAAATTCGAGCAGCACTGTCTTAGAAGATGCCTTCATCTCCATAGCATGCCACGTTGTGTACCAATCAATATGGCAATGGGGAATAGTCAACCCAGGCTCTCCTCACAGCTTGAAGCCCAGTAACAGCTGACCCCAACACTTCATATCTAAATGCTGCTGGAAGTTGGAGGACTATATCTATCAGGTTTAGACCATCACTGAGCTGGTGGGCAGGAACCATTTTAAATAGTGGTCTTGAAATTCTACAAGTATTTTAAAGCAGATTCAAACAATGGCACTCTTTGAAATCGCTAAAGCCCTGTAATACAGATTTCTAAACTCCTCACTCACCATCAGATTACTGGCCTCTGAGTTTTTCAGTTTGATCAGAAATAAATAAGACATAGCCCCTGATAGTCAACTTAAAACACCATAAACAAGAACCTTATTTTTACTAATTATTAACGATAGTCCTTCTTAGACAAGGTGTTGTCTAGTTATCTTTGCTTTTGGCAAACTCATATAGAAGAAAATTGAATGTCTGAGATTTGCAGAGAGATGTGGTCCTGTGTTAGTAACTGAGAAGGAGTTAAGAGAGAGATGACCAGTGGAGATCTCTGTAAGGGCAGGGTTGAAATCACCATGATACTAATGTAAGAAAATCCGGGCAGCTCACATAAAATGCAGATCACCAGAGACACTCTCAAGTCATTAAAATTTATTTGATCATAGCAATTGCTGATGTCTTTTTTGGGCACAGTTGTAACTCATTAACAACTTCACCCTTGTCTGCCCTCCTCAAGTGAGTCTTTCAATCCATCTTTAGACCATAGATAGGCACCAGTAATGAAAAGGATTGTCTCTTGTGTAGGCTCAGCTGCACCAGGTCTCCACAAATCCACTTTCCTCCCTGGCATCACACATGAGATAATAGAATATTCATTGTTCACATAAAACCATTTGCTACCTTGGCACAAATCCCATCATTCAATATTTAAAGCTGTGCTGCTTTCTTGGCACACTCTGTCAGAATCCCAGGGACAGCATGCTAAGTGTAAGGCAAGCCCTAAACATCTACAATTTTATTTCCTTTCCTTACACTTTCCACTTTCCAATATTTTTTAAAGCTTATGTTTAAATAGAAGTGAAATAATAGAGAATAATTTATCCAGTGGTATTCCAGAGACTTTTGGTTTGAAATAGTGTCTGGCCTTTCCAAATCCAAACAGTGATAATGATGAAGACATCAAAACAGTGAAAATTCACCAAAGTAATACACAAGCAATAGGCCATTTGAAGAACCTGGGAGAAATAATTACTGCTATAACTGGACCAAAAAGCACAATTGGTGCCTACTTGTGTTATGTTATTTAGAAACAAGAAAGCTTGCAATTATGAGTGTAGATACTTACGTGCCACCTCTTCCCACCACTTCAGCATCTCATTATGTGCTCCTGAGATCAGAAATGCAAGAGCCATAGCAACTCTGAAACTAGCTACTGCTTTTTTTAGGTAGCCAGTGTACTGCATTAGCTTTTCCCCCATAGGTGATTTCTCTTATATCCATTCTAATATCATGCCTAGGAAATGAATGAGATTGTAGTATGGATGGTGTAGTGAAAGTCTCTTGACTCTTTTCCTCAGATTCTGATATGAGCACACAAGGAACGCATTAACCTATTGTAGACAAAGGTAAGACTAAGACACGCCCTGGAAGCAATGTGTGCTGGGGAATGTAGCTTTTCATCTTCTTTCCAGAATGTCAGACAACCAACAGCAAGCAGTCAGTCTATTTGCAAAAGATCATGTTTGGATAAATGCTCAAACTCACAGAAACGTATATTAAAATAAAAACCAGCATTTTTGTATTTCTTAGATTGGTAAATGTTTAAAGATTGACAACATCCAGTATTAGTAAGAGTTTGACGAAACAAGCATGTTTATATATTTTGTTTGTGACTTACACTGCCTTTTTGGAAAGCAATTGGACCTTCCATTAACATTTGTGTATTTTTTATTGAATAATTCTATTTCTAGGAATCTATTAGACTGAAAAATTTTTACAGACTTATGCAAAATGGTTTGTGTACACAGATATATGCAGCAGTGTTTTGTGTAACCATAAAAAATGAAAAATAATTCTGGAAACAATTGACAAGTGTCTGTCAATTGGAGAGTTTTTACATAAATTATCGCACATCAATTCCATACAGTCTTTAGAAAGAATGAGATCAAACTATAGGCAGTGAGATAGAAGATGTGCTTATTTATTTCATTATTTATTTATTTAGATAGTCTTGCTCTGTTGCCCAGACTGGAGTGCAGTGGTATGATCTCAGTTCACTGCACCTTCCACTTCCCAGGTTCAAGTAATTCTCCTGCCTCAACCTCCTGAATAGCCAGGACACGCCCTGCTAATTTTTGTATTTTTAGTAGAGATGGGGTTTTGCCATGTTGACTGGGCTGGTCTTGAACTCCTGGCCTCAAACATTCCACCAACCTCAAGTCTCCCAAAGTGTTGGGATTACAGGCATGAGCCACCATGCCTGGTGGAAGATGTGCTCATTTAAAATGACCAAATTTAAAAGGCAAGTTGTGGAATAGGATGTATGCTATCATTGTATTTATGTCAGTAACTTTAAAGTTTGGTGCATACATACATTTATGTTACTGTGTATAATAGACATTGTATTTTTGGATCTTAGGAAATATGTATAGTTGACCCTTAAACAATATGAGTTTGAACTGCATGGGTTCAATTTTATGTGAATTTCCTTCCAACTCAGCCCCCAAGACAGCCAGAGCAACTCCTCTTCTTCCTCCTCCTCAGCCTGTGAGGCTGAAGAACTTTATGATGATCCACTTCCACTTAGTAAACAGCAATTATATTTTATCTTCCTTACGATTTTCTTAACAATATTTTCTTTTCTCTAGCTTACTTTATTGTAAGAATACAGTATATAATACATATACAAAATATGTGTTAAATGACTGTTTATGTTATTGGTAAGACTTCCATCAACAATAGGCTATTAGTAACTACTTAATACGTTTTAGGAGAGTCAAAAGTTATAGGCAAATTTTTAACTGCAAGGGGGATCAGTGCCCCATGTTGTTCAAGGATTGTTTGTACTTTATACAAATATTGTAAATACTTAGAAGGATGTCTGAGAAAATATGAAACAAACTTTAAAGAGGCTATACTTTGAAGAACTTTAGGGAATAATAGGGCTGAAAGGGGAAGCTAAATTATTTATGCTATATAAATCTGTGTTATTCATAGTTTTTTAAATAAGCATTTACTACTTTTGTGATTAAAAATTAAAAATGCGGGCCGTGTGCGGTGGCTCATGCCTGTGATCCCAGCACTTTGGGAGGCCGAGGAGGGCAGGCAGATCACGAGGTCAGGAGATCGAGACCATCCTGGCTAACACGGTGAAACCCCGTCTCTACTAAAAATACAAAAAAATTAGCTGGGCGTGGTGGCGGGAGCTTGTAGTCCCAGCTGCTCGGGAGGCTGAGGCAGGAGAATGGCGTGAACCCGGGAGGCGGAGCTTGCAGTGAGCGATCGGGCCACTGCACTCCAGCCTGGGCGACAGAGCGCTACTCCGTCTCAAAAAATAAATAAACAAAATAAAATAAAAAATGAGGCCTTAAAGAAATATGTAAATATAAAGTTTTAAAGTGTGTGCATCTGAGTAGTAAAATTCTGGGTTTAAATTTCTTATATATTTGTGTATTTTTCAAATTTTCTTAGTAAACATGCACTATCATTGCAATCACAAAAATGATCTATTGAACATAGCATGTTTAATTTTGTTTCTATTCTCATAGAAAGAAGATAAAATAAGTTGAAAAAAAAACACACAAGGCTGGGTTCAGTGGCTCACACCTGTAACCCCAGCACTTTGGGAGTCTGAGGCAGGAGGATTACCTGAGCCCAGGAGTTTGAGACCAGCCTGGGCAACATGGTGAGAGTTCGTCTCTACAAAAATTACTAAAAATTAGCCAGATGTGGTGGCTTACACCTGTAGTTCCAGCTACTTGGGAGGCTGAGGTGGGAGGATCTCTTGAGCTCAGGAGGCAGAGGCTGCAGTGAGCTATAATTGCGCCACTGTACTCCAGTCTGGGTAACACAGTAAGAACTTGTCTCAAAATAAATAAATGAATACAAGTATACAATGTTAACAGCAATTCCCTTTGATTAATGGGACTCTAGATAATGTTTTTGACATTTCTCTTATTTTGCTGCAGTTAGAAAATTTTCTGTAAGTTTTACTTTTTGCACTGATAAAAAATAAAAATAAGACATAATATAACAACCCTACAAACCCTTGGGAGAGGAAGCATAACAGTTATAGTTTACCAAACATCTAATATGGTATGCCAACAGTGGAAGAGAATTACATTCAGAAAATCCATCTGAGATTTTCAGTTTCTTATGTATTAAAAATGTTACACATTGGCAAAGATTTTGCCAAAGTACCCCAAAATTAATGAACTCATATAAAGCAGATAAAAGATTAGCATTGGCTCTGGGTGCTAAGAGTATGGTACCCATGAACTATTACATTCTAGGCCAATGTGACAGACAATTCAGAGGATGTATTTTAATTCCAAAGGTGTTCTGCAAAGTTATTTACAGCATCTTCTATGGGACCCTCAAAGGTGTCACATTGAAGCTATTGAGCAATATCATCTGTGCTGCCTCTGAGCCACTATTTATATAGATGCTGAAGACATAATTTACTAGAATGAAGTTTATATGATTCCTTTGCATATTACTTCAAAATGGGCATGGAAGGGAAATGAATGATTTCTAAATTCTCTATAGAGCATTTATGAGCTAAGTGGACCAAAGGAAGGCTAGTAGCCTGAAATGCTAGGAGAAGCCAGCAGGTGAAAAACTAATCCAAAAAACAATATGAGTATGGAACTCTGAGGCAGCAACACCATCAGTCTCAGACAGCCAGATGATTTGCCTGTATCCTTTAATATATACATTTTGTTGAAGATATCACCCCTTCAGGTATGGGTTATCTCACCAAGAGACTGAATGTTGAGAGAAACATTAACTCTAAATGTTATTTAGAAACCAAACAGTCTTGCAATTATGAGTGTAGATACTTACATGCCACCTCTTCCCACCACTTCAGTGTCTCATTATGTGCTCTGAGACCAGAAATGCAAGAGCGATGGCAACTCTGAAACTAGCTTCTGCTTTTTTAGGTAGGCCTTAAAGAAATATGTAAATATAAAGTTTTAAAGTGTGTGTATCTGAGTAGTAAAATTCTGGGTTTAAATTTCTTATATATTTGTGTATTTTTCAAATTTTCTTAGTAAACATGCACTATCATTGCATTAGTGTACTGCATTAGTTCTTGCTTGTTTAACAGCATGCAAATTACTACACATTGCTTAGATATGTATGCATGTGGTAAAAACAAATAGCAAAGCCAGAACAAGGGCAATCATGGAATGACATATAAGAAACATTTAACTGCATGGAGGACTCTTTCTTATGTTTGGTTGTGGGTACATGGGTAGACACTATCCCATTTTTAACATGTTTAACATGTTTTAACATGTATCCCATTTTTAACACGTGGTTTAAATATTGCATGAGTGATTACAAATTAGAGCAGTTAGACCTGAGAAACCCCTTTTCACTCCATGCGGCAGAATGACTGTCCCTTCTTAATTCTGGTAGAAGATGGAACATTTACTCTCTAGATATGGTGATCCAGAAAGAATTTAGACTGGGCAACCAAAGCTTAATTGGGAGTAAAGCTTCCATAATGAAAGCTAGAGGGTTACACAAAAATCTATGAATTTTGTATTACAAACTGCCACTTCTCAGCTCTCTTCCCAGGTGTGGCTCCAGAACACTAGGATTTGTGTTTTTATTGTCAGGGGAAAGAGCCTCTCTGAGGGATTTGACCAGACCAGGAGAAAAGACCTACCAGTACTGTCATTTGAGTCTTCTCAGTGAAGCAATCTAGCCAGATTTACAGTGAGGTACACAGGCAGCAAGCCCCACTCACATGAATGGGGTTTTGTATTAGCTAACTCTTAAATGTCAGTAATTAGGGATCAAAACACAACTTTGACATACAAGACATTTTAAAAGTTTAAAAAGCAACAAAGAAGAAATGTTATGCAGAGAGAAGAAAGTTCAACAATAATTAAGGACAACTTCAAATCTGTCATTTATATGTTTAGAAAAATAAGAGATTACCTTTATAAAGTAAGGATATAATGCTATGAGAAACACCAGAAATGCACAAAAAGGGCTTGAAATTTAAAAGATAGTGGGTGAAAAAAATAAGATAAATTTGAGAAAATGTCTCAGAAAATAGAATTAAAAGCAAATAAATGGATAATAGAAAAAAAAGATGAGTGCGATATCAAAATCATGGAAGTTTTTCAGGAAAGAAGAGAGAAAACAAAATATTTTAATGGACTTTTTCAGAGCATAAGAAAAAGTTTTCAGATAAAAGACCCTTCCCCGCACAAACAAGCATCCAGAAAAATGAATGAAAATCACTCCAGAAAACTACATCGTTAGGACATTTCAGAACACTGGATACAAAAAGAGTATTCTATTAACTTGGGCCAGCAGGGGAGACGTTCTACAGATAATTTGAAATCAGAATGGCATTGGACTTCTTTTTTTAAATTGTATTATTTATTTATTTTTTGTTTATTTGTTTTCTGAGACAGAGTCTTGCTCTGTAACCCAGGCTGGAGCGCAGTGGTAAGATCTCGACTTACAGTAACCTCCCCATCCCAGGTTCTAGCAATTCTCCTGCCTCAGCCTCCTGAGTAGCTGGGATTACAGGAGTGTGCCACCACACCTTGCTGTTTTTTATTTTTTTATTTTTGTCTTTTTAGTTGAGACCGGGTTTCACCATGTTGGCCAGGCTGGTCTTAAACTCCCGACCTCAAGTGATCCCCCCAACTCGGCCTCCCAAAGTTCTGGGATTAAAGGCATGAGCCACTGTGCTTGGTTCACATTGGACTTTTTAATCCAACACTGGAAGCTAGTGAACAAACTAGTGTCTTAAAAATTTGTGGGAAAAACAATTTTGAAATCACAGTTTTGTTTATAGCCAAACTCCCATTTTAATGATAGGATGGAATAAAACAATTTTAGACACATAGATTCTCAGAAAAAACAAAAAATACTTCTTTCACCATTTTTTTCCCAAGACTGAAGGAAACACTTTACCATAATAAAGAGTGAACAAAAAATGCAAAAGACATGGGATCTAGACAATAGGAGATTCTTTATTTTAAAAAAGACAACACACACACACATGCACATCACACACCCTCAAAATGATGATTGAGGGAGGTCTTCAGATGACAGCTGAAGATAGGCCTAGAGAGCCTACTCTAAACTCTCTATTTTAAGCAAGAGAGTTCTGAGAAACATGTCTCCAAGAAGATAAAATTTATAGAAGAGCCAATGTGTTTGAACATATTTACCAATTTATACTATGGAGTAGAGTTGGAGGTTAATTGGAGACAAGAAGGTAGAAAACAAATAAATGAAAAGGTATGACTATAAGAATGGAAATGTAGTTGCAGTACACTACATGGCTCACTTATGAATAGTTCTTACATAGTTATGTAAACACTGAAAACTGATCCATCAAAAATGATGATTTGCTTATACTGGGTAGGTAGTAGGAGGTTAATTATGAGTGGGAGGGCTTGAAACTGGTAGGGGATAATGAAAAATGTTAAATCTCTTTCAAGGTGAAAATTTACTAGGGAATTGTATGAAGCTAAAAAAGAGAAAGCAGCTAAAGCACATTTTTTAGTGATTTGAGGTAAATGACAAAATAAACAATAAGAAGGTTTGTAAATTGTTTCCTTTTGAAAGCAGAAATTAGGAATGGGAGACAGACAAGAAAATGATGTTTTTTATACGATTGTTGAACCAAATGATTGTTAAATTATGTTGATGTATCTAACTTTGATAAAAATAAAAACAATAAAATGCCATAATAGTCACCAAGAGTGTTACAGTTTTCCATGATGTAAGGCTGACACAACATTTATTCACACAAAGTGAAGCAATGCATAGATCATTTGTTGCCTTTTGTTTGAAAGTGATTGACTGATTATGCACAACATACCTTAGAATGCTTACTTAAAAAAAGCACCTGGCTGGGTAAAGCGGCTCATGACTGAATCCCAACACTTTCAGATGCCGAGGTGGGAAGATCAGTTGAGTCCAGAGACAGAGACCAGCCTGGGCAACACAGTGATACTTTGTCTCTACTGCAATTAGCCAGTTGTGGTTGTGCACACCTGTAGTCCCAGCCACCTGGGTTGCTGAGGTGGAAGGATTGCTGGAGCTCAGGAGATCGAGGATGTGGTGAGGTATGATTGCACCACTGCACTCCAGCCTGGATGACAGAGCAAGACCCTGTCTCAAAAACAAAACAAAACAAAACAAACAAACAAACACACCACCCAGGTGCAGTGCAGGTGTTATTTGATGTCTTTGTGTGATTGATCAGAAGAAACTCTGAATCTTTTTAAAGTCTGCACACCATATACGTCTAATTTTGGTGATTTGTAGGAAGAGTGTATAACAAATGGCCAATTTCATATTGCAGTAAAGCTGAAATAAATTCCTACATTTGTTTTCTGTCAATTTTACAATTGATTTTTTGGATGTTTCAGGTAAAGCCTTTAATTTCCCTTCATTGTTTTGGATGTCTGTATTTTGCAATTCTGATAACTTTCCCCTTAATGATGCAATCATTCCTACTGAGTTATATTTCAAGAAATTAATTCTTCCTGGTGCCACATTTGTAAACTTATGTTGCTAATTTTGCACTCAAGCTCAAAAGGAATGGTTATCATTTCAGATAGTTCCAGCATCAATATGAGAATGATATACACGTTTCAGGGCATAGACACAGGAGTTGGTAGATAGTTATGTTGATGTATCTAACTTTGATAAAAATAAAAACAATATCAGGATTCAAAGTTCAGAGAAGTGGATGGCCTTCCAACATCAAGTATTCATTTGCAAACATTCACTGAATGACCCTCCTGAGTTGAGCACTTTTCTAGGTGCTTAAAGGATAGTGGGAGCAGATAAAGAAACAGGCAATTATTTAATATGTAAAATGATACAAAGTAAAATGAAATAAGGTAAGAGGATAAAGTGTTAAGCAATGGCATTATATATTTCATTACCTGCTTAAATGAACTTACATATGTTCGATTTCTCAAAATTGGAAAAAGTAGACATCTCCTAGGATTCAAGGTAGTAGGAAAAACTCGTAGAAAAAGTGCTATGTAATGTATAGCAACATACTGACAAAACAAGAACATGGAAACCAACAGCAAATTCCCCTGAGACCACAGAGGCGGAAATTATATTTAGTGATATGGAATATCTGAATTTGTTACTAGTAGAAAAAATCTTCTTAGAGCATGAAATCCAACAAGAATCGATTATGTAGCTGAAATTATTCCATGTGAAATTTATGGCTATAGACACTTTAAAGCCACTTTCTTTTGGAAGTCTGTTTAAGGTTTAATTTGGAGGGGGAAAAAAGTTAAGGAAAACTATGAAGCTACTTTATGGCTGGGAATGGCGGCTCATGCATGTAATGCCAGCACTTTGGGAGGCTGAGTGGGGGAAATGCTTGAGCTCAGGAGTTCAAGACCAGCCTAGGAAACTTGGTAAAACCCCATTTCTACCAAAAATACAACAAATTAGCCGTGTGTAGTGGTGGGTGCCTATGGTCCTGGCTACTTGGGAGATTGTGGTGGGAGGATTGCTTGAGCCTGAGAGGTTGAGGCTGCAGTGAGCCAAGATTGTACCACTGCACTCCAGCCTTAGCAACAGAGTGAGACCCTGTCTCAACAACAACAACAACAACAAAGCTACCTCATCATAGGAACTACCTTTCCAAAGTACTTGTCTAGAGATCAAGTCAGACCTAGAATTTTTCAAAGCTCTTCAGGGCTCTGTTTTCCTTTCCCTTTCTCTGTGTTCAGACACCTGCTTTCTGTCAGGGGAAGCAGCTCCTGGCATGGACCCCAGACTCTGGGGATAATCACAGTTGCCATCCACTGTGAGGCCAGGCACACAAATGATGCAGCACTATCATTGAACTTGGTTTATCTGAGGTTGTGGAAGAAAGTGAATATTCTCCTGCACCAGATTCTGCAAATCCAGTGTTAAGCAGCAGTATCTTCCAAAAGCAACCTGACCAAAGTGGCTCAGAAATTATGTCACCTTTGGGTCACCAGCTCCATTTTACATTGATGAGTTTCTTGCATGTTGTCAAATAGGATTTATTTTCTGAGATTCCTAAAGAATTCATAACTGATCTTTCTGCAACTACACATTAGCGCTCAAATATTGCTAATTCAGAGTTGTTGAATAAACAAAAGGGGGCAATAAAGCATTGCTAGATACAACAGAATGCAGTTAGGGAGAAGTGGCTTGGAGTAATATAGTCAAAATAAAAAAAGGAGACTCTTCCTGATTCTTCAGAAGTAAGACTGGAGAAGAATTTTCTCTTGATAGAAACCAACATCACTTATGAAACCTTTAAAACATGCTAGGCACCTTGCAGCAGGGTGAAATGCTTCGGATCCCCAGTAATTTGTATTGGTTTCCTCTCCCAGCCTGCATAAAGAAAGAACTGCTTAAGTAGAAAGAATACAATGTGAAATGTAAATAAAGGCATCTTTTAAGCCTTATTGGTATTCCCTAAGTAAAATCAGTGACTTTAGCAAATCAGATTCAAAGAGTCTTTAACCTCTTCCTTCTAACTACACTGTTGTTCCTGAGCCACACCAAGATAGAAATTCTAGGGTAGGCCCTGCTTGGTTAAACAACAACCAATTACATAGTGAATTCTTCCTAAGTTTAATTGCCAAGATATTGTTAGCACTTTGTCCTTATTCAAAACATACCTTTACCTAGAATGTATCCCAAAGTAAAGGCATAAGGTAACTGGTTGTCTTTTCTTTCTTTTTCCTGAAGTGCTGTAGTGGTTGATGCAGAAATCCAACATTTCAGTATGTTGCCATGTCTGCATGTCCCTGCTCCCTGAGTTTCAACAACTGTAGCTGTCTTCTGGGTCTTTTTTCTCTTGACGGGAGAGCAGAGGTTCTCATGATTCTCTCACCATGAGTGCTTCATAGATTGCTGGAATGCAGGCTAAGGACTGCTTGGATTGTATATAAAAATGTATTTCAGTTTGGGAGAAATGAACTAAGGTTTATTGCCAGTATTCCAATATAATTTAAGAGAATATGGGCAAGTAACCCGTCTGAACTCTAACTGCTTCACTTGACAGAAAAAAATTTAATTCAGTTAAATTTTTAACTGAATTAAAAAGTAGCAAATATTTCAAAAGGATTTTATAGGTTCTTCCAGAGACAGCCTCATGGTCTCAAAACCTGTCCCCGTTTGTCATGTTTTCCTCAGGCCTTACTAGATGTGTCCCTACAGCCAACACTTGGAACGTTCAGGAAATGCTTGCAGCTGTTCTACTGAACTCCTTCCTTATCCAGTTTCTAGAGAGAATATATTAGAGCAAATGTAATCCGGTAAATCCACTTGATTAGGTCCGATCTCCTGTTGAAAGGACGTATGTTAACATTATTGTTAAATTAATGGCTAACAGGCACATCATAGGTATTCCGTAACTCTTCTATGTGTTTAGGACTTAAAAACATTTGTTTTGCAGACCTAATAGAGAAAGCAGCTTGTCATCCATCTTCAGCTAGAGATCTGTCATCTTGGAGCTTGCCCACATTGCTTTCTGAAGTAATTATTATAATAAATTTATTTTAAAATGAATTTTAATCTTAAAAATGCTATAAGCATTCTTTATTCATGTTCCAAATGGCTTCACTTGTAATTAACGCTCCAAAAATACTTGAGTCATTTCTTTGAAATTTTTCATGCATGTCTATACATGTCCTTAGATTTATATATATATAGTCACATATATGTGTGTATTTCTGTACTTATGTATCTACATATGTGACATGTGTGGTGTTCGGATATATACTGGTATTGATCCATGGTTCCTGTTTCATAAGCACCACAGCCCTTTTTACAGTCCTTTGTTATAATGTCGGGTGTGTTAGGACTCAAGGGCAGGCCACTGATGTCTGGCCCTCCTTTTACCTGCCCAAAGTAGGACTCTAATCTTCCGTGGACTTTCTGATTGTGGGTCTTAAGACTCTCTCATTATAGGATCCCACCCTATTCTCTGGAAGAAGGAATACTGAAGTCATGAGGCTTCCATTAAAACCCAAGAGGACAGGGTTCCAAGAGCTTCCTGAGAGCTGAACACCTGGAGGCTGCTGGAGGGCAGGGCACCCAGGGAGGGTATGGAAGCCCTGTGTCCCTCCCCCCATACCTCACCCTATACATCTGCTCATCTGGATCCTTTGCAATATATTTTATAATAAATCAGCAAATGTAAGTAAGTGTTTCCCTGAGTTCTGTGAGCCACTACAGAAAACTGGTGACTCTAAAGAAAGGATTATGGGAATCCCAACTTGAAGCCCGGTGGTCAGAAGTTCTGGAAGCCCAAACTTGGGACTGGGATGGGGTGAGTGGAAGACAGGGCAGTCTTAGGGACTGAGCCCTCAACCTGTGAGATCTGACACTGTCTCCAGGTAGACAATGTCAGAACTGAATTAGAGGACACCTAGCTGGTGTTCACTGCTTGGTGTGTGGGGAAAAACACCCCACATATATGGTCACAGAAGTCTTCTCCTCTATTGATGATTGCTGTAGTGTTAGAAAAAATAGAAAACACACTTAGAGAGAGTTTTCTCAACACAACATGAACATGAGCATAACTGGAACAGCCCGTGGACTGTGGCATGTGTTGTCAGTACTTCAATGAGACAAATAGTGTATGAATTCAACTCAGTGCTCATCCGCTAGCTCCACCAATTTTGGATGCAAAGAAGAATCACTTAGTGTTGAACTGAATGGTAGTAATGACTCCATAAAGACACTCCAATTCCAAGTTTATAAATAATGCTACTCATATAAAAGCATGCACACAATCAATTTGAATTCCAATTATACATCTGCAATGGGTAGAGTGTTATTTGTCTAGTTGTGTTTCACAGGAAGCTGCTCATGAACACTTTCTTTGGGACCAATCTGTGGAGCTTTCAGAAAATCAGAAATGATATTTTAAAAAAACAATAAATGCAATGCTTTTACGTATTTATCATGAAGAAAGAAGCACTTCCCTGGCAGGCAGGGGCAGCCATGTGGAGAAGTAGAGGTCTCTGCTAGACCAGTGGTTCTAGAATTTAGTCCGGAAGCAGTAGCATCAACAAATTCAAATTCTGTTAAAAGTACAGATGCCCAGGCTTTACTCCAGATTTATAGAAGGAAAGTCTGGGGGTGGGGCCCAGTCCTTTTATTTTGCAAGCCATTGAGGCCCTTTGGCTGCATGCTGAAGTATGAAAACCCCGTGTTGTGTTTTCAATAAGAAACAGCTGATGCCTTTTACAGTTGACATGTGAGATTCATCTTATGTTGGTTTTGGGGGGGTGAAAAAAACTACATTTAATGATGTTCAAAATGACATCCTTTCTAACAAATGATGTGCTGGTGGGTATGATTTCGTGGTTCGGCAATATCAGCACTGCGAGAGAAGGTTGCACTAGAGTCAGCTCAGCGGGTGACCTGTTCTATTTATGAGCATCGCTGTTGTCTGTATTTCTTCCAGACAGGTGTTTCATTTAACCTAGCTTGGTTGTCATTAACCTTCAAAGGAAGAAACTCAACTTTTCCCACATGTGGTCGCTGTTTAACTCAGACCCGGGCTTCCTGTGCATGCTCACTGGAACATACGTAGGGAACAAGCCTAGCCAGGGGCAGAGCTCTCGTCTCGTGCCCGTAGTGCTTAATAAAAAGTGGGAGATCTCAGGCAGGAAGATCATCAGACAATGGAGAGAGACTCAGAAAATTCAGTAGCTGGGAAGAGCTCAGCCTACCCTCCTTGTTTTTATGAAGTTGCCATGGTAATGTTGCATCTGAAGTCAGCTGGAGACAATCACAGAAAGGGACTTGCAGTGCCCTCCGTGGACCCCACATTCTCCCTCGTGTTCCAGTTCCAGTTTGCTGTCATTGTTTCATGTCTAGTAACTTGCAGGTCTGGATGATATTCCAGGATAAGTATTATCACAACTTTGTTTTCCATAATTCCATGGTAGATGAGTTCTATTAATATTTACTCAGGGTCTGAAAAAACATTTTAAAAATTCAGGCTTAATTCCCATTCCCGTAAATATCATACAAATGACCAATTTATACATGGGACTTTTTCTCTGTATACAGCTAACAACAAAAGATTCAAGGAAAAGGGAGAGCAATTTTACAAATTTAAGAAACTTCTAAAAGATCTATTAAGGAAGAAAGAAGCAGAAAAAAGGGGAAATCTTTCCTGGGCCTTCCAAGTAGAGAGAACTCAGTCTCCCAAATATAATTCATGTTCTTCAGAGGATGATTCTCCTGGTCCGAGCATCCTGAAGCCCTGGTTTAGGAGGTAGGGTAAGAAGATGAGCACATAAGGCCCTGCCCAGCCATGGGGCTGAGTCTGCTCCAGGCGAAACTATACATTTAGGAGACTTCTTTTTTGATGTCACCATACAGAGCCTCAATCTATGTTCTACAGTTTGTTCTACTGCAGCTGGGCCGTTCTATAAGATTATCCCCGCAGAAGGTATCGACTGTTAATAGCTCTAGTTATTACTGGTTAAAATTCCATCATTTTACATGTGTCCCCTTGAGATACTCATTCTTTAACAGAGTGCTTACTCAAAGTCACATTTTCAATGAGGCCTTTCCTAATCAAACTGTAACTTACAGCTTCCTCCCCAGACTCCTTCATTTCGTGTTTTCCGTTTCACACAAGCACATATCATCATTCCACTATTGCGTATTTTATATATGTATCTCATTTATTTCTGTTGCCTCCCCTGCACCACTAGAATGTCCGAGTATTTTGTTTGTCTGACAATAGTATCCAAGTGTCTCAAGAGTGAGTGACACAGGGCAGACACTCCAAGACTTGTTGAATGAATGAATAAAGGAATATTCTAGAAGATAATATCTACTAGGTCCAAAATATTGACTCATTAGTCCTGGAATGTAAAGTGCCAAGCCCATCAACAACATGGGATGTAGAGTGGACGTTTTCATTCCTAGTCCCTCAAATCTCACTACTCGATCCGTGTGTAAACTTAACCTACAGTGAGGGGGAGAATCCAGAAGCTGCTGGGGAAAGCTTTCTCAGTCTCAGGTTCCAGTAATAAGCCTTTTCAAAGAGTGGAATTGGAAGCAGAGTGGGATAACAATGCGATTTTAACACTTTTAATCAGACTCACATACAAAAATGTGTTCAGTATGGTGTTCATCCAGATATTGCTAAAATGCTGCAACCAACAAACCCACTAAGAAGCCATGCATTATCACAAAATAAATGCAAAATGCTGAGCCTGTCTGCCAGGTACACTAATTCTTAAAGAGATTAGCTTCCCAGCTCTACAAAAACATGGATAATTATAGCATCATGTTTATTATGCTGTAGTTAACAAAGCACACATTCACTAGAATGCAGTTTTCTTCCCTGGGGGCTTCAGGACAAGTATAGATGTTATATGTGGTATTGGATCATGAAGGTGCAAAGCTTTAGGGGACTGGGGAGGGGATGGGCAGTGAAACCAAATTACACCCTGGCATAGATGAGTGGCTTTTTTCTGCTGGGTTTTGATGTCCACTACCCTGGTACCATGAGGCTGTCCTTGACCTTCAGATAACAGTCCTTATCAGTGTGATGGTATGGTACACCTTAAATGGTCATCTCATTTCTCATAGACAACACTGACAAACAATAGTTTAATAGAGCCCCTGGCTAAAATGAGCATGTTGAAGAAAGAAAGCATCAGACTAGGAGCCTTAACCCAAAAATAGATGTCAAAGTTAGACAAAAGAACACATCTGTTGGGGGATTGCAAAGAGATTATAAATGGAAGCATGATTCCCCAGACGTGCTGGGGTAAGGTGTATTAAGTCCTTTCTTCATTACTGTCATCTGAGGGAGCTGGGCAGTCATGATAACACTTGGCAGGAAGCAGGGCACATGGGCATGATCTAGATTTCCTATTCCCTAGGAGAGAGCATGATTTGGCACAGATGAAAGCTGGCATTCATGCCTGAGGAGTAGGTGGTGGTGTGGCTGCTCAACAGTGCAGATAATCTGGTGATTTCCCTTCCCCTGATTGAGTGCCCAGTTAGTTACTTCAGACCATCTCTAGGTCATTCATCCTAAATGAAACTGTGGGTTGATTCATTTCTTCATGGCTTTAGTCAGAAAAAATATATGCACCACCTACTTTGCACCAGACAGTTGGCTGGGGATACAAAAGAAAGCATGTCCCTGCCCTTGAAGAGCCCAGTCTGGTTGGGAAAACTGACATGTGATTAGCTCCTTAAAATGCAAGATGAGAGTGCTGCAATTGTGAGTTTTTAAAAAAGAAAAAGTTACACCCAGTGTGGCTTTCTACTGAGAATACAGGCAGGGAGAAACCACTATTATCGAAGTCTCAAAATAAGCATAAAGGGAATGGCTAAGGAAATATAGGCAGAATTTATTTGATGTTCTAGGGATAGATAAGTAAGTTAGTTTCAACCTATGAGACATGTTAGGTAAAGATTTAGTAGAGTGTGGGGTGTTCACAACAGGTAAAAAGGAATGGAAAGAACGTGAGACTCTTAATGTTCATAATCACCAAATATCCATGATGTACTGAAAAGACATGAGAGGTACCATTGGGTCTTTGGTGAGCTGTAGATGTGGCCAGGAGTATTTGCTGATGTGTCCCACAGAGACAGCACACATGGTTTTTAAGCTCAGGCAGTTTTTGTCTCAGGCCCCCAACTCTGGCTCTCTGAACTGCACCATCTGTGGAAAGGTCGATGTGGGCAGAGAGAGAGCAAACATATGAACATTATGCAAACCAGGATTCCTGGAGTGTGATTGCTTTTTAACGTGAATAGACTACTCATAGGGAGTGAGTTAAAGCAAAAATCTCAAAACCAGGAAGTGGGCCACACATGGTGGCTCACACCCGTAATTCCAGCACTTTGGGAGGCCAAGGCTGGCGGATGACCTGAGGTCGGGAGTTTGAGACCAGTCTGGCTAGGCTAACATGGTAAAACCCCATTTCTACTAAAAATACAAAAAATTAGCCAGGTGTGGTGGTGCACACATGTAATCCCAGCTACTTGGGAGGCTGAGGCAGAAGAGTCTCTTGAATCTAGGAGGCGGAGGTTGCAGTGAGCCAAGATCATGCCATTGCACTCTGGCTTGGGCAACAAGAGCAAAACTCCATCTCAAAAAAATAAAAAATAAATAAATAAACAAACAAACAAATAAGTAAATACCAGGAAATGCAGAGTAGAAAAAAATGACTCAATGTAATATTGTCCACATGTTCTTACCTTTTAGAGGAATTTATTTGCAGAGGAAAACAAGGAATTTTCTTTGTTGCTTTCAAAAGTAATCCCACATATCCAAGAACCAACAGCGGCAGAGACAGTGAGTATCCCTGTGTCTGGGTGTGATTTCACATGATTTCTCAGGCAACTGCCAAGATATCAGTTCTCAGGGTCACAGGATAAAGACCTAACTTTTAAAAGTTACTTGACTATGAGTTGTAATTAAGTTCTAGTTTGCCAACACAGGTAATTGAAGTGGTGTAGGAAATATATTTATTACATCAACTTGCTAAAGATTTTGAAACGATGAGGCAGAAAAAAAGAAAAAAAAAAGATTCTGGTGTTTGAGTCACATTTCACACTCAACCCCTGTCTTGGACTCTCTTCCAGGAACCTAATCATCCCCCTCCTTAGTTGATTTCTTGGCTCCTAACTATATACTGTTGTTTCCTTTGTTTCTATTATAATCACAAGTCCTATGACCTTATTGTAAGGTGTCTCAAACTTTTTTGAATTGGGTGAGTATGTTTAGAGTAACCAAACTGAGTCAGTGCAAAGTCAACAGAACAGGACGGATAGCTGAGTCAGGAGAAATCTTGACTGGATGGTGCCAAAACTGGTAGGGGAAGCCTCTAGTACTGCTACCAAATATATTGTGGAGTTTTTCCTTTTTATACAATGATAACAAGAGCTCAGCTTGACACCTCTGACCTCGACTGCTCATTTTCTTCATGGGTAAAAATTTCTTAGCTCTCCAGCATGCTCTAAAAGTACAAGAAAGCACATCCGCTTAGTATTGCCTTAGTCTGTTTGGCTTCTATAACAGAATACCATATAGTGGGTGGCTTATAAACAGCAGACATTTATTTCTCATGTTCTGGAGGCTGAGAAGTCCAAGATCATGGCACTGATGGATTCAGTGTCTGGTGAGGGCCTGCTGCTTGCCTCTCAGATGGTTGTCCTCCCACCTTCTCACTGTAAGCTCATATGGTGGAAGGGGGAAGGGGCACCCTAGTTCTCTGGATATCTTTTACAAGACACTAATCCCATTCAGGAGGGCTCCACCCTCATGTCCCAAACACCTTCCAAAGGTCCGCTCCCTTCTTAGTACTATCATATTCATCGTTAGGATTTCAATGTCTGAGTTTTTTGTTGTTGTTGTTGAGTGGAGCACAGGAGGAAAAAAACATTCATTCAATAACAAGCATAATGAAAAGCAGAAGGGAGCAATGTGTCAGTGAGATTTGTCAAAAATAATTTGAAGTAAAACTACAGACAGCCTCAGTGGGTTTAGAGTAAATTTTTTTGCCTTTTAAATTAAAGAAATGTCAAGTTATCCTGCAAGAAATGCCACTATGCCTTGCATCCTGATTTGCTTTCTTGAGTACCAGATAAACAGGTTGAGTTATGGGAAGAGGACAGGATTACATTCAGCTCTAGATATGCCCATTGGAGTGTGTTCTGTACCTGCACCTCATCTGCTATGGATGATAAAGAAGAAACAGGTTGAGAGCTGCTTGTCTAGCAGAATGAAAAGGGGCCTTGTATTCAGAGGGTCCTGATTATAATTCTGCTTCTACCCCTATGGCTTCATTCAAGTTATGTAGCTTCTATATACCTCATTTTTCTTATGTATAAAATTAGGAAAATGGTATCTATCACTTAGTGGGATAAAATGATACAAAGTGTAGGCACTTAATATATTACTCAGTTCCTCACCCTTTCCCAAGTTTTCTGAATAATTACTGTGCCAGGGAGCAAGCTTGTTGTTGCAAATAACAGAAAACCATGTCATACCGGTATAGGCAACATGGAATATGTGGGCCCAATAAGTAAAAAGTTATAAAGGTCAGGTTTCAGGGAATATAGTGTCTGCTGACTAAGAGGGGTCACCAGGGATATGTTTCTTTTCACCTCTGAACGCTGCTTTCAACAGAGGCTAACTGCCTTCCTGGTTACAAGATGGCTACCTATAGCTCTAAGAGCTATGAGCTTCTTAGAGAGAGAGGAAGGTGGAGAGAAGATTACTGGGGACAATGCCAAGTGCCAATGTTGGGCAAATAACATGAATTCTACACAGAGGGAGAAAGTAGTGGAATAGATTCAATGCTTGTCAGAAGGAACCACAAAGCCACCACAGTGACAAACTGGCATCTTAAAGTCCTTATAGAAACATTTTGTGTTACATGTATTCTACAACAAACTGTTTATATATAAAATAATACCAAATCAGTAGGCTTTCAACTCCTGCCCCACTTTCTCCCTCCCTCTTCTTGTACTTCCCAGTGCCTATTGTTCCTATCTTTATGTCCATGTGTGTGTGTGTGTGTGTATATCAGGGGAGTAGAGAGAAACCATGAATTGGGGGCCACCCACTCTGACACAGTCTCGTCACCATCTGGACTGAAAGTGTAGGAATCAGGGACAGTGTTTATCTTCTCTTTAGCACTCATCAAGTTGTTTCTTATTTTTATAAAATCACACAAATAGATTTAATGGACAAGAGAGAACTAGATAACAAAATCTCTTTACTCTTTCTCTGTCTTTCTCTTTCTGTCTCTCTCTTTCTCTCTCTCTCTCTCTCTCTCTCTCACACACACACACACACACACCAAACAAAACTTATTAATTCCTTCATAAGCAACCAATTTCATGTTGATATTATTAAGTCACAAGTCAGACCTAGGAAGAATCTTTAGGATTTATTTCACTCTTGACATTTCTGAAACAGTTTTGTACATAAAGCATGAACACTTCTGATTAATGTTGATTACTGGATCCTGATTGAATTAGAGAGATAAACATAATAACACATTTTCTAAAACATTGCTTCTTAACTTGTCCATAGTGTTTACGAAAGGGGAAACATTCTTTATATTTCAAATATAGGAAAGTAAACTGAGGGTCAGTGAATGAACTCATAATGGTAGTAAATTCTCTGCTAATTATATAGGAATGTGTGTCCTTAAACTTTTGAAACAGTCACAAATTTTAAAAAGTTACCTTGCTGTTTCAAATGCATGCTCTATATCCATTATTATTTTATAAAGATATGGTTCATGAGGTTATCTGGTTTATTGTCCTGACTAAGGAAGACGGTTTGGTTAGCCTCAAATTCCATTTAGTGTTAAATAAATATATGGTAGCCTTTGGAGTCACATAACTTATTTTTTATTTTCAACAACAGAAGAAACAGTAAACCTCACAGCAATCGTCAATCTGATTTGACTGCTCCATTTAGAAAGCTTCAACAGAGGGGCCAGTCATTTGACTGAAGTGTTGAGTCGTTTGGCTGAGACTGAGTTGGGAAATTCTGGTGTACCTCTCAGCTGAGGACGGGAGGCTGGTTGGATGGGATTGACATGTAGTCTGTCATGAGCTCTTCTCTCTCAGTTTGGGGACTATGATGGGATTCTAGTCTAGGGACCATAAAGACTGAGGTTTTCCTCTTATAGATGCTGATGTGAGAAGATGCAGAAAAGACAGAAGCTACAGTGGGGTGGAGCAAAAACTGGGGATTAGTGCTGAGGCACAGGCTGGATTCCTGATGCTGCTTATTTAGCTGTTGCAAGTCAGGGATAAGGTGAGTAGTGGGTAGATGCAGGATGGTGGTGTCAGAGACTTTTGTTGTTACTGCTGAGCTGATTGCTGTGGGCTAAGCCTCAACCAAATGGGTGGAAAGATCTGTGAAGTGGAGAGATGATCGGGGGACAGTGCTCCACCCGTTCTAACCAAGTATCCATAGGAAGGGCTGAAAACTCTCTGGGTAGTCATCTCTCACTTTTGCAGTGAAGTCCATTTTAGATCTAATGTTCCGTTGTTCTGTAATTACACAGAACCATGGCGTTTTTGTTTTCTCCATCTATAAGATTTTGAGCTTTCTTCTGATGCTAAATAAACACTCCTAGATGATAATATTAGAAACTGATGTGGCTTCTGGGAGGCATGTGTCAAATATGACAAAGAAATCAAACTAGTAATCTACTATTTAAAATGTTGTCCTTTAAGTAAACAGATGAATAATATCCATAGGCAATCTAGTTCAACCTCTACTCTAGGGCAGAAACCGAGTTCAAAATATTCTTGACTAGGCAGTAGTCAATTTCCTGCTATGACGGAAATTTTGCTATAGGGGCTCCATTTCGGGAGATTTCTAAGTTAGAATGTACTGATTTATGTCTTTCAGCTGAACTATGGTTTTCTTTCAAATCCAAAGTCTTGTTGTTGTTGTTCTATGTAATAACCCTTGAAATATTTACATTTCTACTGTGTACTGTGTTATGTCATTGTTATTTATGTTCCTCCCAGCTCTTCCCTTTCTTATTCTAATTCTTATTCCTTTAGCCCTTCTCTCATTCCTTAGTTTCTGGGCCTTTGATTGTGAAGGTTGCCTCCTCTGCTCCACTGTAAATTGTCAATGCTTCTCATAAATGAAGAATTATCAATGCTTCTCATAAATGTACCAGATACAGTCTTCCAGATGGGATCCGCTGCCATAAACCTTGGGTGTGACCCAAACATATGAGCACTAAACTGGGGGATGTTTTAAAAACCATGTTGTCACTGGTATCCTGTTAAAATGCCCAGTTATTTAATGTAAAGTGCAGCTTCCTTCCTATTTAAAAGTTTAGGGTGAACACATATATTTTACTAATTATAGCTAGCTAGCCTTCCCTCACCCTGTGCCAGACCAGAGTCAGACTCAGATATCTCTGAATCACAGAAGAAACCATGTAATCATGGTTCTATAAAATAACCCTTAAATACTTAACTCCAATTTTTGAAACTTTAGATAGGATAACCGCTAACAACAATCTTACAAACACCTACAAAAGTTTTACCATAGATTTTGTAGCCACACCAGACCAACTTGCCTTAGCTTTCATGTAACAAAGTTGGAAGTTGTTTTTCAGTTACCATTGACTCCCAGCATGAAGGTCTTATAACCTGAGTATGCCCAGATTAACCAAGAGTACAACCATGGGTGGAAACTCAGTGCTCGACCAAGAGGCAGGGACAGAATTAAGAAGTAGACACCTGCGTGTGCCTTTATAATAGAATGATTTACATATTCTTTTGCAGGGACATGGATGGAGCTGGAGGCCATTGTCCTAAGCAAACTAACACAGGAACAGAAAACCAAATACCACATGTTTTCACTCGTAAGTGAGAGCTAAATAATGAGAACATATGGACAAGAAAAGCAAGAAGCTGGTGTACAAAACAGAAGAGAAAGAGGTGGTTACTGCATGCGATGCCTTTGTATATTTACCAAGAGCAAGAACTCCTTCTGATATCCTTTCCTTCACTTAAGAAATTGCCTCTTCTACTGCCTCCTCCTCCTCCCACTACTCAATATTTGTATCTTTTGAAATGTCAGTTTTGAAAAGGTTACAATTCACTTTTAAGTACGCATCCTTGTGTAAGCATTTGAAAAAATGTAATCAGCTCTCCTTAGGGGGTTCTGTGGCAGGATTCTTGGTACACAGTTTCCCCATTAAAACTAATCTGAGTGTATTTGCTGGCTCGCAGCAGGAATTATAAAGCTGTTGCTAATTGAAGAAATTTATATGAAATCATTTACCCTTCAAGGGTCTCTCCATGCCAACCCCTACCACAGTAGCCTCTTCAAAGAGAGTTGACAGAACAATAGATGGTTTGGTGTGGGATTTTTCTCATGGACCTTGCAGTAAAATCAATCCTGATGTGCGATTAATACAACTTTAATATGACCATATAGAGCACCAAACTAGTGGAGCTATTAAACTCGAGTACCTCACGAATTCTCTGTAGACCTGTATTCATTTATAAAATGTCAAGATGTACTCAGTAGTGAGTACAAAGTAAACAAGTAACCAACGTGGATGGGCAGAGTGCTTTTAAGAATAAAGAGTGAAAATATCACAGCTATTCTGCTTAAAACCTTTGCTAAGAAAGCAAAACAAACTTGAAATGTTCTAAGTAGTTACCTCAGAAGGATGGGTGTGCCTGGAGATTTCAAATAATTGAAGAATGCCATGAGGGTTAATTGATGTCAGTAGTGCAAGGCTGAGGAAACCACTCACTGTGGATTGAAGGTGAGTAATTGGTTCCATCCAGGGCTATTTTCTAAGTGACCTATGCTGATTGCCATCGGCAGACAGAATTAGTTATTACTGACAATGTGTTCCTTCAGGGTCTGTTCATTTTTCAATTCACTGCCATTTGGTCGAGTTATTCCCTAAATGAATCAATCATTAATTCATAATTAGATCCAATGATAGCATAAATCTCTGTAGTGGAAAACTTTGGAGATGACAACATGAATCTTTAGATAAATCAAAGATATAGCCTGTTTGTTATTCTTAAAACCAATTACTTGCCTTAAAATCTTTCTTGGCCAAGATATATTTGCATATATATATATATACACTTTTTTTTTTTTTTGGTGGGGGGCTGACTTAGTCTGGTGACCTTTTTACTTCTTTTATCCATCTTTCCTTGTTTTTCATATACATGCATGACCAGGAATCTAGAGTAATGGATTTATCAATGCCATTAACATAGGGTCTTGTCTTCAGCTCTACATTATAGAAAATATTATATAAAAGTAATTATTGTTAATATAAGACTAGATCATTATCCTTGAGGACCAAAGCAACACAGTAAGAATTCCTCTTGGCTATGCTAAATATCTGTAAAATAGTAAGGCTGGACAAGACAGCTGTATTTCTAATTCATCCTCCTCTTCCTGAGGCTTGGAAGAACCCTGGCTCCAGGTAGCGCTACTGGCATCACAGTCAGAACTCAGTGCTTCTTACCCTTGCTCCACTGTACACTCCAAAGGAGAGCTGATGTACCTGTAAGCGTGAAACATACTTGCTATGGGTGCATTACCTCCTTCCCCTCTCTCAATATTCAGAGCCCTGGTGTCTTCATGGTCATAAGAAATAAAGAGATCCCCCACTTTGGTACCTTGGGGGCCCCACAATGTCCCATGCTGTGCACCCTATAGTGTAGACCTAACCATTTTCTGTCTCCTACTCCTAAAAACATTCCAGTCCTAAACAGGTTGATTTCTGGTATACAACAGTGAAACCCAGTGGGTTATTTGATTACTCTCTTTTACAAGTTTGCCTAGTCATTCACTTTTCACTGAACTGCTTTAAAGTTTTGTGTTTATTTAGGTAAGTCATTAAAGAATATTGAGAAACATGGTCAATATTGAGAAACTTGCTCACTGTGTTATTATGGCCCAAGGTCAAGTGTTCCTCAGCTCCCTCAAGCACAGTAAAATCATGCTTTGCTTAACAATGAGATATGTTTTGAGAAATGTATTATTAGACAGTTTCGTTGTAAGAACACCACAGAGTGTACTTATACAAACCTAGTTGGTATAGCCTGTTGCACATCTAGAGTATACAGTATAGTCCGCTGCTCCTAGGATACAAATCTGTGCAGCATGTTATTTTACTGAATACTGTAGGAAATTGTAATGAAGCTATGAGTATTTGTGTTATAAACATAGAAAAGGTAGAGTAAAAATACAGTATAAAAGAACAAATGGCACACCTGTATAGGGCATTTATCATGAGTGGAGCTTGCAGGACTGGAAGTTGCTCTGGTTGAGTCAGTGAGTGAGTGGTGAGTGAATGTGAAGGCCTAGGACAACACTATACACTACTGTAGACTATAAACACTGTACACTTAGGGTACACTAAATTTATTTTAAACAGTACTTTTCTTTCTTCAGTGATAAGTTAAACTTAGCTTACTGTAACATTTTCTCTTTATAAACTTTTTAATTTTAAAAACTTTTTGACTCTTGTAATAACACTTAGCTTAAAACACAAATGCACTTTACAGCTGTAAAAGAATATCTTCTTTGTTATTTGATAATTATTAGTATGAAATACAATATTATATTTCCTATATTTGTTTTATAAGCTTTTTCTATTTTAACTCTTTTTAACTTTGTAAACTTTTTTATTAAAAATTAAGACAAGAACACACCCATTAGCCTAGGCCTATCCAAGGTCAGGATCATCAATGTCACTATCTTCCACCTCCACATCCCGTCCCACTGGAAGGTCTTCAGGGTCAATGACACGTCATCTCCTATGATAACAAGGCTTTCTTCTGGATACCTCCTGAAGGACCTGCCTGAGGCTGTTTTACACTTACTTTTTTTTAATAAGTAGAGAAGTACACTCTAAAATAGGGATAAAAAGTATAGTAAATAAATAAAGTAGCAACATAGTCATGTACTATCATTATCAAGTATTTTTGCTGTACATAATTGTATTGCTGTACTTTCATATAACTGGCTGTACAGTAGGTTTGTTTACACCAGCATCACCACAAACACATGAGTAATGCGTTGTGCCATGATGTCACGATGGCTACAGTATCATTAGGTGGTAGGAATGTTTCAGCTCCATTATAAACTTATAGGACCACCATTTGTATTTGTGGGTTGCAGTTGACCAAAATGTCATTACGCAGTATATGTCTATATTTAATACATGTTTTATATGTGAATATGATGAGATCTAACCTCAGAGAAAATCCTAGACTGTTGCCTTTTTAGATTCTTTGGAGACTATTCACTCTCACCTTTGTGAGAGGACTGGGGTAGCCAGGCAATTTAACTGACATTGCCATCATTGTCTGGTCCAGAAAATTCATGGCAAATCTCAACCAACACACTGAAAGCTTCTAGTCCCTCATTCCTAATGTTTTAAAAGCAATTATAGCATTTAAGAATTCAGACTTCCCTAGACTAAGAAATAAAACAATTTAGGGGGAAACTTAACTAGATCTTATCCAGGAAAAAAGTATTTGATGACATTAGCCAGAGATGTTTGTCAGTTTCTAGAATCATTCTTTCTTGAATTGGCAGCCCCTCAGTACTCTGCAGTAACGAATCTTCAGAAGTAAATGGGAAACAATATTGTAGAGAGCCAGACGCTGCAATCCAGGTCCAGATCCAAGATGCTCTTTTTGTCCATGATTCAGCTACATTACCAGCAACTAAAGCAATTCAAGATTATTTGCTGGGGGTGGAGGGGCATGGGTCCACCCGCTACATTTACCTGAATGTGAATGTGTCCTTGATCTCAGCAGTTTTCTGAAAACCATTTAAATAGGAGGAACATGTGTGGGCCCCTCTGAAATACACATGGGATTCACTGCCCATTGAAAACACTTACAGACATAGAAAGGACTCTTCCACCAATTCACAGCTTCCCAGCATTCATAGCTAAGTGCTTGCTCAGTTTTCAACACATTCCCAGACAAGGGAAAAGAAAAAAAGTTTGAAAACTCTATAGCATTAGTCATGTAATCACAAAGATTAATTGTCCTTGCAAAAACGACATTTTGAAACAGCTGGCAGTGTGGCCTTTCTACCCATGGGTTTTCCTGGAATCACAGCATCACAGCAGGAAGAGACCTTGAGAGATGATTGGTGCAATCCCCCAACCTTCAGGAAGGGCTACAACTAAATCATCCCAGACAGAGGCACATTTGCCCTAATTTCAATGAGCTCCAGGGACACAGTTCTCATGACTTTCTATTCTGAATAGAGAGAAATTTTTTCTTACAGCTAAACAATCTCCCCCATTAGAGCTGAAATCCATTCATCTGTGTCTGGCTGTCGTCAGAGACGGAGAATGGCCCCTCTTAACAATTCTTATGCCATGCACTCTTTTTACACAAGCAGACGTAAAAAGAGTCTTTACGTCTTCCTGGTGAATCATATTTTCGCAAAATTTAAAAGTATTTAAAAGTATTTTGTGACACTTTGCTTGTCTCTCAAACTTACCTCTATTTCTTCTTAGCTTTTAAGTCCAGACCTATATATTGTTTTCCAGTAAAGTCTTACCAAATCTGAGTAAAATAAAAGGCCTTTGGCTGTCTAAGATGGGAGCCACCAGCCACCTGTATACTCGAAATGTGGTCAGTGTGACTGATAAACCAAACTTCAAATTTAATTTAATTTAATTTAGATATAATAACCTGTAGTTATTTCAGTGTTTCAAATACTTTAATTATGTTTGAAACAACTTGAGCTTGTTTTTGCTTTTTTTCTACTTGAATCTACTTTTTCAAATTCAATCTTATGACATATAAGTAGTGTTCAAGTATTGCTGATAAAAATTTAGCACCCAGTTTAAGATGTGTTTCAGGGTAAAATACAGAGGATTTCAAACACTTAACATGACAAGAAGAATTTATGTTATTAATATTTTTATATTGATTACCCGTGGGAATGATAATATCTGGGATACCTTGGGTTAGATAAAATATATTATAAAAATTAAATTTACTTTATGTTTTTACTATTTGTCATGTAACTAAATCAAAATCCTGGAAAGAATCCTTTAATGGGTATAAAGTCTTTTATTATACTTCCCTAAGTATCATTAATCTGACACAGGATTAAAAGGTTGAAAGAGGAAAAGAAGGATGTCAGAACTGTAGGATTTTAAATAGTGCATCACAAGGTCCTGCTGAGAAGCAGCCCAAAGAAGAGGATTTTAGGGATATCTACATAGTCCCAGAACCCCAGCTTGCTGCCAGTCTAAGGTGGGTGACATACATCTAATAAATACAAAAAAAAAGTTAATTTTAAGATTTTTATTTATTTGTTTGTTAGATTGTCTTGTTTCAGATTTTGTGCATGAGAGCTATGAAGCAAAGTCTGCAGAAAAAGGAAAATACCGAGAAAGAAATTTTGCAAGTCCATCGGGACATATTCCTAGTCCTCAGGAAGCCTGGCTGGTCCAGGAAGGCCTCTGATCTGGCCTGTCTGCACAGGGCTGTGCTGAACTACGTGTGAGATCATGGCTTGAGTCTTGTACTCTAAGGCTACATTCAGAGAGCTAAGATGAAAATCTGAAAACTTAGAAAGCTATTTTGAATGCAAGTGGCTATGAATATAAGAGCAGTGTTACACCTTGAAAATGATGTTTTTATATGTTAACTCATGGATTAGTGTTGAGAAAAGGCCCCTTGTCAGAACCAACTTTGTGCAGCAGAAGCGATCATGCAGATGATCATGCAGAGTGATCATGCAGATGTCCACAGAAGGCTGAATTTCTTGTGATCAGCTTCAATTCTATCACTTTAATAAAAGCCATGTTTATTTCTTTTTCTTCTTTGAATCCCCTTTAGGTGTCTTTTAATGATACCAAAAGAAGATGCTATACGTGTAATCCCTGTGGTTGTAGACATTCATACTGAATATATGTTCATAGATTTTGAGCTTCTAAGAAAGTAAAATATGCACTAAACCAGAAGCTTTTCTCTGATGTGACATTTACTAAAGACAGCACCATTTTAAGAGTAATGAAAAGTGAATCTGGCCTGTATAAACAGGGTAGCATCCAGAAGGATGAAAACAGAAGATATGAGGTTTCTGCTTCCAGAGATTCTAATGAATCATCACAAGAATTTTAGCAAGTCAACCCTCCTTCCATCTTTTCCTTGACCTTTTGAAATACAAGTCTCTGGTTACTTCATCTGTTTATAATATGTGAACACTGCCAGGAATTTAACCATACTAGTAGAAGCTCACTGAAGACAGGAACTGTGTCTCCAAATTTTTTTTTTTTTTTTGGTGCCCTATTTTTTATCGTGTATAACTTTGGTACAAAGATCTACATGAAATATTTTGGAGCATTGATTTTACCCTTAGGAAAAATATATCCACTTCACACATTGTGAAAGCTATTCAGTATTAGAATTCGAGTGCTAAAACGACTCTGAGAGATTGCCTAAATCCTTTCATAGTAGAACTGACAAAACTGGGGCCCAGGCATTAACTCTACTTCTAAATCCTGAAGCTAGTTAGCAGAAATCTGAGCTAGAATCCAGGTCACTAAAAGATTTGTTTCCTTATGCTGTCTTAGCAACAGCTGAGATTATTTGTGAACACCTCAAATACACAGACAAACTATTTCAAGGTTCTTTTTTTTGTCTCACCTTTTAACTTTGAAAAATCACAGTTTTAAAAAGCAATGTTTATGTGTTTTGAGGAAAAATCGACTTTTTAAATCTTTTGAAACCTAATGTACTTGATGCCAAAAGGTAGGACCAAATGTTTAAATCATGATGAAATCATATATTCTCAATACTCGTTATTATTTAGCATTTACAATGGGGACCACAGAAACAGTTCACATGCATTATCCTATTTAATACTTCAACACCCCAAGGAGGAGGCACTACTACTATTAATATTTGGTGAAGTGAAAATGGATGCACAGAGATTAACTAAACAGCCCCAAACCAGACATAAATTCAATGATTGATGGAATCAACTGGGTATCTTTTTTTTTTTTTTTTTTTTTTGAGATAGAGTCTCGCTCAACCTGGAGTGCAGTGGCACAGTCTTAGTTCACTGCAACCTCTGCCTCCTGGGTTCAAGTGATTCTCGTGCCTCAGCCTCTCAAGTAGCTGGGATTACAGGTGTGTACCATCATGCCTGGCTAATTTTTGTATTTTCAGTACAGATGGAGTTTCACCATGTTCAAACTCCTGACCTCAAGTGATCCTCCCACCTCGGTCTTCCAAAGCATGGGATTACATGCATGGGATTACATGCATAAGCCACTGTGCCTGGCCCAAGTGGGCATCTTAAGGTGCTGAGTTATACATGAGTCTCCAATATTTCCCTCACAATTAACTCCCTTGGCTGAATATGACCATAGTCAGGGCAGCTCATGCTGTATGATTCCCAGGCCATTTGAAATGGAAGATATAGATATATATAGATATAGATATAGCTCTAGATAGATATAGATACAGTTTCTCCAGGATCGTTCTCTTTTCTAGTAAAATTCTAAAAAGCAAACATGAGAACTAGAACCATTCTGAACAAACTGTAGACTATATTATCTCAGAAGAACTTAAAATCGATGGTCCTGACAGAATAAAATGTCCACAACACAATATGCTAATGATGGAAAGAAACGTGAAGGATTTTGTGTTATGGGTGAGTGGATTTGCTTTTCCTTTCTTGGTCATACACGTTGTGGGGTGGAGATGACTGGTGCTCTCCCACATCCCATTCTTCTTGGGGGGATTAAACTTCCCTGCCTCTTTGTAGTTAGGTGCAGTTCCAGATAATGGTCTAAGAGTGGGAGTGAAATGTGTCACTTCTATCTAAAGTTTTTCATTGCCAATGAAAAATCATACGGTATTCTCTTTGCCTTCAAAGTCAGTGAACAAGACTGAGTTCCAGATAATGTTTTTACAGGACGGTGAAGATTCCATTCAGTTGTATCACTACCAAAACTGGGATGAAGAACAATTGCTCTAGAGAGTTACCTATACCCAGAGCAGACTTTGCTTAGCAAGAAATAAACTTTCAGAGTTTGGTGATATTTGTTATAACAGCACATTTCATACTATTCTTATTAATACCCACTGCATTTTTAAGGCCAAGTTTATTTTAAAAACTGTACTTGTGTCAACAGAATTATATTTTATGCTTATGCAAGAAAAAATATTGCTGCCGTGATCTAAAAATCATCAACAACCTCTGCAATCAGAGAAAAAAATTATAATTTATTCATTTATTCAAGCAATATTTATGTGCTAATTTTGAAAAGACTGCTTTTATAGACAACTTTAGCTTTAAAGTAAAACTTAATGAGGGGTCAAATGAAATGGTGAAAAAGAGAATAGTTTAGGTAGGAAATCAGTAAAAGATTTATAATCAGATGTCTGGAAGGAACTGAAAGTGGTAGCTATTATTAACATTGTAGAATACAGAAGGGGGAATATTCTGGAAGCAGGGTGGAGATCAAATGCACATTTGGGTGCATGTGAAGTTTTAGGTAATGAGAGATGTTCAAAATGAAAACATCAAATTGGCAGTTTGGTATATCTACAGGGAGAATCTCAAAAAGAAAGCTACAGACTACTGATGTAGAGTTACAACAGCAACAAAATTAGGAAATTTCTAGGTAATAACTTAGCCAAGAATACATAAAATTTGTACAGAGCACATTTTAAAAACTCTGTTAAAGGTCATAAGAGATATTTAAGTAAAAGGAGAGATAAGTTTTGTTCATGGGTGAGATTATTTCACACTTTAAAGATCTTAATTTTGCTCAAGTTTACATATACATTTGATGCAATACCAAACAACAATTTTGAGAACTTTGGAAAACGTACTTGAAAGTGACATGAATAAAACAAGCTAAGGTTATTTTGACAAAGAGCAAAAATGAAGATTTTGCTTTACCATATATGAACACACATATTAAGGTCCTGCTAACAAACAGATGCATGGTGCTGGTGTAACCCAGAGAACTCAGAAAATACTACATGACAAAGTTAACTTAATATATGATAGTGCTGACACCATTATCAATGGTGAAATGGTAGACTGTTTAGCAGAAGATATTGGGACAAAACTACCAATTGAAGCAAAATCAACAACCCTGAATCCTTACCTCATTCCATACAGAAGGGAAACTTAAATGTGAAAGGTGGAACTACAAGGTTAATAGAAGAATATATAGAAAACATTGAGGCTGCCAAATATACAAACCATACATTTAAATGTGGGATCTTTAGCATTTGAATCTCCTAAGTTGCCAGCTTGGCTCTCTTCCAAGTGTACTTTACTTCCTTTCTTAAAAAAATTGGAGCGTTTTGTTCAACAGAATACCTTAGACAAAGTTGACAGACAGATTGTAGACAGGGAAAGATTTATAATCAATAAGGAGTAATATCTTAAAAATCTAAGGAAATACTCCCAAATCAAGAAGACAGGAAACACAATAGAAAAATAAGCAAGTAATTTAAATGTATAATTTATAGTGAAATCCAAATGATTAACAAGTATATGAAGAAATATTCAGCCTCACTAGCAATCAAATAAATGCAAGTTAAAACAAGATAAGAGTTTTCTTCCATCAGACTGGCAAAAATTAGAGAGCCCAAATAATACCAAGTGTCAGAAAGATGCTGGGAAACAGAAACCCTAGAGGATTGTTGTTGAGAGTGTAAATTAATATAGCCTTTCTGGAAAGCAGTCCGTGGTGCAATCGATTAATCACACACCTAGGATATAACAGCTCCACTCCTGGATATATATACTAAATACATTTCTCTCTTTTGAGTAAGGGATGTTGTACAACAAACTCCAGTGACACAGTTTACCCATGTAAACTGCACATGTATCTTCTGAACCTAAAATAAAAGTTAAGAAAAGAAAATAGAGGGTGTGCGTAATGATACTCACCACAGTGTTGTTTGTGGCATGGGACAGATAGAGGCGATTTAGGAAAGGAGGAGAAAATATGCAAGATTTATGCTATGAAACTGCAAGTAGGCATCAGAAATACATTAAAACAAACACATATATATCAACACATCATGTTGAACACCATAAATATATATACTTTTTATTTGCTAACTAAACAATAAATTGAAAAAAATACATGTAGAAACTTGAATAGTTTTAAAAGTGTTGAATAGAAAAAAATTAAAGTCAAAATTACTCTTCAGCACAATTTTCTTAAAATTTAGCATAATTTTGTTTTTGTGAAAACATACCCAGACAAAACAATATTGTCATGATATATTACAGTCAAGGAGATATTCATGATTATTATGGTAGAGGCTCTGGAAGTGGACAGGGACAAGGGAGCGGTGGTCAGGGAGGACTGGGGGAGAAAATGAAAATGAATTTACAAACTAAGGATTACGATTATATCAACATTTAATCACATATTCCTCATATCATTATGGATTATTTTGGAGTGGAAGGACCTGAAAGCTGAAGGGAAAGTGAGATCAAGGTGGAATTGTTTTCAAAGATGTGAGATGCCACTGCAGCTTTGAATGTTGACGATTCAGGAGAGAAGGAAAGAGAGATCGGTGGAACAGGCCACCTAGCTCCACGCTCATCCCTGAAGTTAGAATTTCCATCTTTTGCTTTTAGGTGCATTAATATCCCTTATACTACATCTATCTGGGAAGGGTGGGGAGTAGTAACACATGAATTATTTATTCACTTTGCCATGACTAACTCATGTAGAACATCAACTTCTCAAAGAAGTGTGGACTCTGACTAAACTACTATCAGCCCACATTTAAGTGTGTAACTATTGTTCATGGTAAGGAAATCATGTGACTAACAATCTCATATTTTGTTCCCCTTTTTATCAGTGAAGTATCTGTAAAAAGTGAGGAAATATAACAATATTTTACAATTACTGTTTCAGTTGCTGATTTAATTTTATCCTCTTCCTAAGATGTTCTCATACATAATTTCATCTATTTATAGGGTATATCATATTTCCATTTTATGGCATTTTCATCCAAAGCACGTATGTTTCAAAGCATATTTCATAGGTTGAAGAATTTCAGAGAATCAGAATTGGTGGCATTATGTTAAAAAATAATTTTAAAAAGTATCTATAGCTTATATCTAGAAAGTCTGAGTGCATACTCTGATGCTGAGCATGAGTGGATGTCATAGAATGCAGCTTTGAAGACGTAATGCCTTTAGTTGTCATAGAATGCAGCTTTGAAGACGTAATGCCTTTAGTTGCAAAATGAGCTTTTTCAAACAATGAGGGTAAGCTGGGAATTCTCTGCTGAAAGCCCGTGTCCAAGGATTCTTGTTAGTCTCAGGAGAAAGAATAACAGGAACTCTTGGAAGGCCCTCACATTTCACATTGAGCCCTAAAAGGGGTCTATCTCTTCTACACTGATGCACATTTGTCTCCTTCTTGCTTTTTCTCCCATAACTCCAATGGCCTTCTTTCATTTACTCCTAAGTGCCATGTCTTCTCCTTCCTCCACAGGATCTTTACAAATGCTTTTACGCTTTTTTGTTGTTGTTGTTTTCTGAGACAGGTTTCACTCTTTCACCCAGGCTGGAGTGCAGTGGCACCTGCAGCCTCGACCTCTTAGGGTCAAACAATCCTCCCACCTCAGTCTCCCTAGTAGCTGGGACTACGTGTGTGTGCTACTACGCCTAGCTAGTTTTTGTAATTTTTTTTTTTTTTTTTTTTTTTTTTTTTTTGTAGACATGGGATTTCACCATCTTGTCCAGGGTGATTTCAAACTCCTTGGTTCAAGTATCTGTCAACTTCAGCCTTCCAAAGTGCTGGGATTACAGGTGTGAGCAACTGTGCCCGGCCACAAATACTCTTTCTTTGCCTGAAATGTTTGTTGTCTTCTCCACCTTTACCACACTAGCTCCTACTCATCTATCTGATTGCAGCTCAAGAATCACTTCCTGAAGGAGGCTTTTCTTATTATTCAAATTCATGACTTCATGGAGCTTTTCTCATTCATTCATTGTGCTTATATTTGTGATCATGTTTTTGTGATTGTTTGATTAATATCTGTTTTCCCCTCTAAACTGCAATCTCTGAGAGCAGCAACTGGGTCTCTTTTGCTGAAGGAGATAGTTGCATTTAGCTTCAGTTCATCTAGTTACAGTCAAAGGCCTCATAATTTTTCGTTCCTAGAAAGGTGTGAGGCATCTATTTATCATAATGTATTACACTATTTCCTTACGTGAGGCTAAACAGAACTCTGCTGTCTTCTAGGAAAGCAAATGCTTTGACAAGAAAAGATTATTTTTCCCAATAATTGTGTTTGGAGGAAATATATATGATGTTAACTGATCTGTCTAAATCAGTTTCTTTAACCATTTTATATATATTTTTCAAAAGTGGATCTTATGATGCCAGTAGGGAAGCAAATAATGTGATAAACTCATTTACTTAGTGAGTTTCCTACGCACCCTGCTGCCATATTTCTTGTGGTTAATTTTATTTGTTTCTAAATACTTGTTGGGAGGATAGTCATTTGTCACTTGTTGGTAACGCACCATCTGTTCAGAGAAAATGAAAACCATGATAAATAAAAGATTTCCTAATCAGAAAGGAAAGGCAGGATGAGAGGATACTGAAGATTTACCTGAGCTGAAACATGTGGTCACATAGACTCTGCAGGTGAAAGATAGTTTTCTTTGTGGCAGTAGCTTCGGCACTAACACAGTTTGTTCATTGCTAAGAACACATTGTCATTTAGGACCTGGGTTCATGAAAGTGTTCAATGTGCCTCCTTCCCCAGTATCACTTCTAGATGAAAGGACTGAGCAAGTAGAATAGTGGAATTTGAGATTAAGAGAGGCAGTTGGGAGAATTAAAAAACCACAATAAATAACAGACTGAAACAGAACAGAGTACAAATTTGGCAAGACAGAGGCATCTTAGAACATCAAATCCCTCAAAACCAGGGAGACCCTGGTCATATATTAGAGAAGTTCTGCTTCCTTGGTCTGATCAGAGGGGGCAGAAGTGAGAACGTGTTTCCAGGCCCTTGCTGACCATTTAAAAGAGAAAACTGGGACAGATGGAATGGATTAGGAACATTAGAGAGAAATACTGGGTGAGGGTATCTGGGATGAGCTGGTTAGGGCAATAAACGCCTACAAATACACAGTCTTCCATCAATCATCACAAATTCATTAGCCTGACATCCACAATGCCTTCTTAAATCAATCATTTATCAATAATTTTAGCAATTTTCATAGATAAAAACTCTTCAAAGTCCTTGGAATATAACACTAAAGCAGGCTTGTCTCAGTTTCCCAGAATTTCATGGTATAAAATAGAAAGTTCATTTTGCTAAAAGCACTATATTTATTAGGTGTCTATGACATGCCAAGTACCATACAAGATAGTGGGAATAAAAACATCAGCAAAATAGCCCCAGCTGCTGCTCTTACAGAGAAGACTATTTAGAGAGGGAAATGGATATTAATCAAACAATCACAAAAACAATTCCATGGTCATAAATAATGACAAGCACAATGAATGAGTGGGACAAGGCTCCACAAAGTCAGGGATCCAAATGTTAAGAAAGGCTTTCCCAAGGCAGTACCTCTTGAGCTGCAATCAGATAGATGAGTAGCAGCTAGTGTGGTGAAGGTGGAGAAGATAGACATTCTAGGCAAAGGAAAGCATTTGCAAAGATCCTGTGGAGGAAGGTAGATGGCATGCCACTTTGGAGTAAATGAAAGAAGGCTGGTGGAACTGTGGTAGAGAAAGCAAGAGGGAGACAAATGTATATCAAGGTGAAAGACAGAGGCCCCTTGTAGGATTCTGTATGAAATGTCAGGGCCTTTGTCTTTCTCCTGAGAATATCAGGAACTCTTGGAAAGGTTTTGGGCAGTGGAGAGTCATCACACCACTATTGTTTAGAAAAGATCATTTTGTTGCAACATAAAGTACAATTTGGAGAATAGCCAGAGGGCTGCAAGGAGGTTGATAAGAAGACTATTCCAGGGATCTGGGTGGCATCTGAGAGTGGCCTGCAGTGGGCAGGCTGTAATGGTCTTGGAGTGGCCTAGAGAGTCACTGGTCCCTGAAACAATGACTAAGTACAGTGAAGCAAGCATGAAGAGAGGCACTGAAGAGGTGGGGGAGGGCACAGGGAACCCTGAGGAAGGAAGGAAGAACTAGATTGCAGAGAGGCATCCTGAAATAAATTCCTCTTGAATGAGAAGTGATTTGTTGGACAACACCAAGGAAATGGTGTGGAATTCCAGGGTGTAGGGAAAGCTTGAGGGAATCCACAGAGACTGAGCTACATGGGGAGGGTGTGGGGAGGCAGATCCAAGGCAGAAAGAGCAGTTAAAGATTTGTGCTGGAGGCTTGAGAGCAATGTATATAAAGTTGTGTTTATGTGGGTTCCCTTAGAAGGACTGAGAAAGAGGACCTGGACAGAAACCTGGGAGTACTGCCACTTATGTGGGAAACAGAGGGTGGGCACCAACAAACGACCTTGAAAAGGAGCAGCCAGAGATTAGGAAGTAAACACAGGAAAAAGCAGGACAGAGGCGGAAGGTGAGTCAACAGGGCCCAACAGGTGAAATAAGAGGTCAAGGAAAAAGACTGAAAGCCGACCATGAGATTTACCAGTTTACCCATAATATGGTCCCCACTTTGTAGCCAAAATGATCTCACTGTGCCCCTAAAACTCAAGTTTTAAGCCATTTTCTCCTTACTCCTCTTCCACCTCCTCCTTAATCTTTTCTTTTTATTCTTATTCCCTTCCACCTTCTGCTTCCTTCCTCCTTCCTCTTCCTCCTCTTCCTCTTCTTTCTCATCTTTCCTTTTGTTAATAAACCCTATTTTCATAAGGACCCGGAATACAGTTGGTCCCAGAAAATCATAACAAACCCATCGCTTTCCCAGCCATTGACCTAGAGGTGGACATGTGCTTCTGTACTGCCATGATTTGTCATGGCAAGCTGACATGAAGAGCCAATGTGCTAAGAATGATGGAGTGGAAGAATAGGAGAAGACTAGCCCTTGATGACATGGCTGGCCCTGAACAAATAATTCAGGTGGTGGTCAGTCTGGGACAAAATACCTCCAGAATTTTTGCAAAACACACCCTTAATGCCCTTTCAGTTTGAGCTAGTTTGGTAGCATTTATTGTTTTTGATGTTGATGTTTCTTTCACCTGTAAGCATTTCTAACAGGTACAATACCTAACTATTCACTGTTCTTTATACAACTCAATTTGGTCTTCACTTTTCTTTTATTCATTCTGATTCCACCACCAAGATTACCAAATCATCATATATTCCAAAACCAACCCAACTTTCAAGGCCCTCTTAAAATGTGACTTCCTTCAAGAGGTTTTCTTTCATCACCCCAGTCCCGACGAATTACTCCCCACTTCTCATCTCTCAACCATCCATATCTGTCAATCGTTTTGGTCACTTAAAATGTACTTATTTATGCACATGTCCTATGTCCCTTGGTAATTTGTTCAAAAGCAAGATCCACAAGCAAATTATTATTATTTCCCTGCACCTAATAGAATGCTTTGCCTATAACAGGTGCTTTGCCATAATTGGTCTTCATGGAGTGAGTGACTTAATGAAATGTCTAAAAAGTCTCAATAAAAATGAGGCTAGTAATAGAGAACTTTGGATAATATAATATTTAGGAGAGTTATGATAAGAAAGAAAATCCTAGTAGAAGGACCAAAGTCAGAGGAAAGAGTTAATAGCAATTTCAGATCTAGCTTTATGGCAAATGGCACATTCCTGGAATTGTGGGCCAGGGTCTCATGGCAATTTAGTGATCACAATATACACTTGGCACTTGGATGCTAATGGTGGTTAGAGATAAGGATGAAACCACTGCTGCATTTCATTAATAGCCCATAGATTAGAAATACAAAACCCAAGGCTGTTTTTATTAAGTCGGAGACATGCATCATTGAAAATAAAGGACGGGCCGGGCGCGGTGGCTCAAGCCTGTAATCCTAGCACTTTGGGAGGCCGAGACGAGCGGATCACGAGGTCAGGAGATCGAGACCATCCTGGCTAACACAGTGAAACCCCGTCTCTACTAAAAATACAAAAAAAAAAAAAAAAAATTAGCCGGGCATGGTGGCGGGCGCCTGTAGTCCCAGCTACACGGGGGAAGGCTGAGGCAGGAGAATGGCGTAAACCCGGGAGGCGGAGCTTGCAGTGAGCTGAGATCCGGCCACTGCACTCTCCAGCCCGGGCGACAGAGCAAGACTCCGTCTCAAAAAAAAAAAAAAAAAAAAAAAAAAAAAGAAAAGAAAAGAAAATAAAGGACGGGAGCAGACAGGAGAAGCTCAGCAATAAGCAAAGGTAGTGGATAAAGCAGGAGAAGAACAAGGGCTACACATCTTGCAGGATGGAACTCTCCAAGGATAGATGGGTGTGGCCAGTGGTCAAAACAGGATCTGGGGTGCAAAGTATAGGGTGAGGTGAGGGATAAGAAGAAGAAATGTCTCGATTATGCCATTCCCAGCTTCTGACAAAGCTTTGCTTGGGATCCCCTCCCCACACTGCATTATTATCTCCTACTTTCTATGATCAATGCCTTAGTCATCACATGTAGAGTTCATGCTGATTTTGCACACATTGAAGCTCAATCCTTTAAATGTCCTTCACTTGTTGTAGGTATTTTTGCTTGCCCAAAAAGGCTGTAGGCTACACCCTGCAGAGAAAGTGACCTTCTCACTAAAGATATACAGAGCCATGCATACTGGGGAAACCACAGATGACTATGTAGAGAAGTCACTGGATTCCTAAAATACACTGTTTTAGAAACCTGTTGAATTGTGAGGGGCGTGAGGTGTGCATCGGGGCACTGATGATGGTAATGTCCTATTTCCTGATCTGAGTGTTTGTTACATGGGTATCCTGACTTTGTGAAAATTCATTCCACCACACACTTGAAATTGGTGTATGTTTCTGTGTTTGTGTTACACTTCGATCAATTGTAAGTAAAAAATATGTATTAAAAATGTCATGCTAAAATATCACCATTCTGAAAGAAAATCCGTAATAAAACTCACATGAACACCAAAGCCTGGCTGAGAGGTGAAGACAGTGAGGGACTAGATCACCATCTTTACAGAAGATTGATTCCGTCATCTTTGAAGAACACTGTGGAGCTGGCCATGCATGTCAAACATATTATTTTATCAAGATCTCCCAACAAACCAGGTAGGCAAACCAAGTAGACATGACTAACTGGTCCCCAGACAATGAGGGGCTTGGCTTGTGGCTCTGATGGTTGTCACAGAAGCCACATCCTAACGTGAGAGTGGATGGGGCTTTTGTGATGTGCGGCAAAGGAAAACTAATGGCGGTGACTTGGCTTGAGTGAGCTGTAAAGTGAAAAGAAGGCCCAGAAGAGTGATGTCCAAGGGGGAGGGGGAGGGGCAAGAATGGGTCTAAAGCAAACTGTTGCAAATGGAGAACCTGCAATAACTGAGCAAAAAACATGTCCCTCTGTTGTGAAGGGTTGGACTGGAATGATTCAGAGTCACCACCTGAAGGGACTGCCTTCCTCTCCCTTGTGCTTCCTGTGCATTTGCAGGGAGGCTTCACCACTCTCTAATCAGATTCTCCCCAGGTTTTCACAGAACTACTTTCTCCACAGCCCAGCACACAAATTTCAACAGCTATTTAGGGAACAGGACATATGAAGAATTATTTCCTACAATGAGTAACGTATCACCTTCCCTTAGGAAGCCCCGTCACTACATTTGACGGATATCTGTCTCAGATAAGCCTAAAAGACAACATACTAAGATGTTTTTCAGGACATTTTTATACAGTGAAACTAAAACACAGAACTTTCAAGCACCAGTGCATGAGTCAGCAGAATCTCTCCAAAAGTCACCTGATTCAATCTCAGCCTGCATCTCTTTTTCCGTGTCCTTTCTGCCATCCCTTACTCTATTGGTGGCCTTTGCACTGGGCAGCCAAGTACAAGCATCACTTCTTTTACAGATTCCACACAGAAAACCTTTTAATCTGCCTAATAATTTCTTCCTATTGTGGGAGAGGGAAACAAGTTTGTAACAGAAAGGAAAAGAGAGTCACATAAATCATGGCTCCTTTATCTATTCTGGGATACCATTTTTTTAAAAAAAAAGAGAGAGAGAAAGAAATGATGGCAGCTTTGTGGTTTGCAATTAACAAAGTATAATTATAAGGCTTCTGGGAAGGTATAGCATTTGGCAAAAGGGCTGAGTCATGTATTCTCCAAAACAATGTAACAAATTTGGGAGTGTGTATTAATTTTAGGTACCCTATGAACAACTGTAGTACGAGGTACTGACTGGAAAGAATAGAATTGAACAACTATTAACAGGAAGAAAAATAAAATGATTCTCTTATTCAAATAATAAACATTTATTGAGTGCCTGCTGTGTGCAGAACTAGATAGTTGCTGAGGTACTGATTACATTGTTCTAAGATAAGTCCTAGTAAATAACTCATAATCCACAAACAGCATTGCACGCTTTGTTCACATTCCAGACTGGAATCAGAAATCTTCATCCATCTGGTTGTACTCATAACTTCCAAGATTGTTTCAATTTTGTATAGTGAAACTGACAGACATATAATAAAAATATTTTTTGTAACCACTCATACACTTTGGAAAACAAAGGGAAATTTTTCACACAGTACAAAATTATCTTTATTCAGAAGATCACATAGCAGCATGTTCACAATCAAAAACATTTTACATTAGCAATAAACACCAGTCATTTATGCAAGAACTTCCCAGCGTTGGTAGATATTTTTATGGCTTCATTTTGCTCTAGTCAAAGAAATGGAAAAAATGCTTTTAATCCATTATCAATTCTACATCACGTGTTGAAAAATGCAAAACATTAGAAAGAGAGAGGGAAAGAGGGATCTCCAATGTTCTCTGTAAAGGAGCAAATTCTGACATGGTCACCTCAGACACCCTCTTTTAATTCCAAAGTCTAACCTTACAAAAGCAGTAAAAGGCCGGGTGCGGTGGCTCATGCCTGTAATTCCAGCACTTTGGGAGGCTGAGGCGGGTGGATCACGAGGTCAGGAGTTCGAGACTAGCCTGGCCAATATGGTGAAACCCTGTCTCTACTGAAAATACAAAAATTAGCCGGGCGTAGTGGTGTGTGCCTATAGTCCCAGTTACTCAGGAGGCTGAGGCAGAAGAGTAACTTGAACCCGAGAGGCAGAGGGTGCAGTGAGCTGAGATCACGCCACTGCACTCCAGCCTGGGTGACAGAGCGAGACTCCATCTCAAAAAAAAAAAAAAAAGAAAGAAAAAGAAAAAACAGGGAAAAAAGTGCACATGCCCTAAGTCACACATGCACAAAAAGGAAATGTAATCTTTGTTGCTGTTGTTTTAGGGGAGGGGTATAGAATTATATCATGCAATTTGCATCTTTGAAATGGCACTTTGGAATTCGTAGTCTCTATTATAAATTAGGACATGACAGTAAGATGTATGGCAGGTGACATAATGTCCCCCACACCCAATATTCTCATACGGATCCCTGAAACCTGTAAATATAATACATGACAAAAGAGACTTTGCAGATGTGATTAAGCTAAGGATCTTGTTATGGGGAAGTTATCCTGATATATCCAGATGTGTCCAATGTAATCACATGAGTCCTTTAAAGCAGAGAATCTTTTTCAGCTGCAGTTAGAGGGGGATGTGACTATGTAGTAATGATCAGAGTGATGCAACACTATTGGCTTAAAAGATGGAGGAAGAATGCCACATGCCAAGGAATATGGGTTGCCTCTTGAGGCTAGAAAAGGAAGGTAAACAGATTCTGCCTTAGAGTCATCATAAAAGAATCCAGCCCTGCCAGAATCTTGATTTTAGCCCACTGGTAACTATATGGGACTTCTAAACTACGGAACTATAAGATAACTTTGGTTATTTTATGCCACCTATTGTGTGGTAATTTGTTGTAGCAGCAATGGGAAACTAATACGTATAGGCCATCAGATAAAGATTCTTTGGTGCCAAATAAATAAATTCACAAAGCCATTTTGATTAAGATACCAATGATACTACTGGATATGGATCTATCGGTATTTGATAAAAAGATCGACAAAGTCAGATTTAGTGCTTGATTTCAACAACTATTTAGCAAGTCCCCAGTATGTAAAGGCATTCTATAGAGTAGGGGATATAAATTATTTTCAATGTTATACTTTAACAGTCATATAAAACCATGCTTCTATATTTATTATAAGACTATTGTTGACGACCTTATACATTATTTCACTCAGTATCTCCTGCATTATGTTCCTAATGAGAAAGTTTTCTCAAACTTTAGTACTGCGATAAATTTTGCTTTTAATAATGAACTGTTGTATATATTCCTCTAAGGTTGTTTGAAGTACATAACATTTTCCTATAATTTTTTTCTGAATAGGAGCCAGAACTGTCTTGTTAGTTGCTTTTCAATACCTAGGACTAGACACAAGGAATTCACCCCAAAATTATATGTGAAGTGAATGAATTAATAACCAAATCTTAACTGATAAATGTTTCAAAATGAAGTTTTGTGCAAAGCCACAGTAATTGCCCTTATTGCTGTATTGACCTTATTGTTTGCATAATTACATTTCTTGGTTCTTCCTTTAGCATTTGAATTTCTTTTTTACTACCTTTATTGCATTTATCTAGTCTGATCTCAAATGATTTAGCTTGTGGGGGAAAATGCTTGCATATTAACCACAATAAAATGCAGAATGAAAAAGTACTAAACAGAGATTCAAGTAAGTGTTACAGGAACAAAAAGGAAGACCTGGCTAAAGTAACTGGCATTTTGTTCGGGGAAGAAGGGCATTCAAAACTGAAAGAATATCATTAACCTGTATAGCTTGTTTGAGGGACATTGAGAACGCTGGTATTACTAGAGCAGAAAGAGAAGTAGTGAGGGAACAGTTTGGAAAGACAGTAATTATAACACTGTAAGGGACATTGACAGCTAAAGGAATTATAACATTGTGCTGTAGGCAACACAGAGCTACTGAAGGGTTTTAAAAAGAATAACCTGAGTATTGCTGTGTTTCCTGAAAATGAAAACAACAAAACTCTGATAATGAAATAATGGATGTTTTGGTTTTCCATTTATGGAAAACAGAGAAATCAGTTTGACTGTTATTGCAACAATCCAGGAACAAATAAAAAGAAGCAAAATACAGACAGCTGGGGGTGAACTCTATGGAACATAGAGAAACAGGATCTACATGACATGACATTACCAGTAATTAGATGTGAAGACTGGGATAGAAGGAAGAGGAAATGACTATGGGATGATGATATGACTAAAGGAACAGGAATACAATAGGAGGAGGAAGAGTCATTGGAGAGAAGGTAGTATAGCAAATATCTCATATCCATTGAGGGACAGCCATTTGCCAGGTTTTGTTTCAGATATTTTATATTCATAGTTATTCTGCAAAGTAGGTTTTATAGCAATGGTCCCCAACCCTTTTGGCACTATGGACTGGTTTTGTGGAAGGCAATTTTTCCACAGACTGGTGGTGGGGGGATGGTTTCAGGATGAAACTGTTCCACTTCAGATTCAATAGACGTTAGATTCTCATAAGGAGCATGCAACCCAGATCTCTTGCCTGTGCAGTTCACAATAAGGTTCACATTCCTATGAGAATCTGTTGCAGGAAGTCAGGGACCCCGAATGGATCGACCAGCTGGAGCTGTGGCAGAGGAACATAAATTGCAAAGATTTCATGGACATTTATTGCTACCCTAATAATACTCTTATAATTTCTTACGCCTGTCTTACTTTAATCTCTTAATCCTGTTATCTTCGTAAACTGGAGATGTACGTCACCTCAAGACCCTGTGATGATTATGTCAACTGTACAAATTGATTGTAAAACATGTGTGTTTGAACAATATGAAATCAGTGTACCTTGAAAATGAACAGAGTAACAGTGATTTTGGGGAACAAAGGAGGACAACCATAAGGTCTGACTGCCTGTGGGGTCAGGCAAAAAGAGCCATATTTTTCTTCTTGCAGAGAGCCTATAAACAGATCTGCAAGTAGGAGAGATATTGCTAAATTCTTTTTCTAGCAAATAATATAATATTAAGACCCTAGGAAAAGAATTGCATTCCTGGGGGTAGGACTCTAAACAGCCACTCTGGGAGTGTCTGTCCTATGCAGTTGAGACAAGGACTGAGATACGCCCTGATCTCCTGCGGTACCCTCAGGCTTACTAAGATTGGGAAACCCAGCCCTGCTAAATTTGAGGTCAGACGGGTTCTCTGCTCTCGATCCCTGTTTTCTGTTAAGATGTTTATCAAGACAATATGTGCACTGCTAAACATAGACCCTTATCAGGAGTTTCTGATTTCACCCTGGTCCTGTTTCCACAGAAGCATGTGATCTTTGCTCTGCCTTTGCCCTGTGAAGCATGTGACCTATTCCCTGTTCATATACCCCCTCCCCTTTTGAAATCCCTGATAAAAACCTGCTGGTTCTGTGGCTCAGGTAGGGCATTATGGACCTACTGATATGTGATGTCACCCCCGGCAGCCCAACTTTAAAATTCCTCTCTTTGTGCTCTTTCTCTTTATTTCTCAGGACTGGCCAACACTTAGGGAAAATAGAAAGAACCTAAGTTGAAATACTGGGGGCGGGTTCCCCCAATAAGAATCTAGTGCCACCTCTGATCTGACAGGAAGCTGAGCTCAGGTGGTAATGCTAAGCCCACCACTCACCTCCTGCTGTGCAGCCAGGTTCCCAACAGGTCATGGACCAAACCAGTACCAGTCTGTGGCACAGGGGTTGGGGACCTGTTTGGTATTCTTCATTTTACAGCTGCACAAGAAGGTCAAGCATGTTTTCCAAGGTCCTGTAGCAACTAAGAGCCAGAGATCTAACCCTGGTCTATCTGAAGACAAAGGCCATGCTCTTGTGTCACCTCCTCACAGTCCAATTACACTTTGAACACATTAAATTTGGAAGTCCAGAGGAATATCTGTGCCCATCAAGCTGCTGTATATGTAAATGTGGAGCCTAGGGAAAATAACTGGTGTATACAATACAAATTTCAAATCACCTGAGGGTAGATGATGGCTGGAGTAGCGTCTGAGATCATACAGGGAGAACACATAGGGACAGAGAATACCAAGAATTCTACATTTAAAGGGGCAGGTGAAGAAAAAGAAGGTCAGAAGTAGATACTGAGAAGAAGAAGGAGAGGAAAAAGGAAGAAGGGGAAGGAGAAGGAGAAGGGGAAGGAGAAGGAGAAGAAGAAGAAAAAGAAGAAGAAGAATAGGAAGAAGAAGAAGAGGAAGAAGAAGAAGAAGAAGAAGAAGAAGAAGAAGAAGAAGAAGAAGAAGAAGAAGAAGAAGAAGAAGAAGAAGAAGAAGAAGATGAAGAAGAAGAAAGAAGAAGAAGAAGAAGAAGAAGAAGAAGAAGAAGAAGAAGGAGGAGGAGGAGGAGGAGGAGGAGGAGGAGGAGGAGGAGGAGGAGGAGAAGAAGAGGAAGAAGAAGAAGAAGAAGAAGAAGAAGAAGAAGAAGAAGAAGAAGAAGAAGAAGAAGAAGAAGAAGAAGAAGAAGAAGAAGAAGAAGAGATAAAAAGAGCAGTGTCATAGAATTAAGTAGGGGAAGGAATGATGGTTAACTCTGGAAAATTACATGAGTGTGAGGACTTGGAAAGGGGCCACTGGATTTTGCAATAGGATATTCATTAGGAACTCTGAAAGAGTAGCTTCATGTCAATTAGCAGATTCTGTTAGAACCAGAAACAAGACTGTGGAGTTGAGTGGTAAGGAGTAGTGAAGATGTGAAGTTTGTTCTCCATGACTTTTAACAATGACAGGAAGACTAGAGATAGGACAGAAGATGAAAGGGCAAGGATAATAAAATATGTACATATATATGGCAATAGGAGGGCCTGATTGAGTATAAAAAGGCAGTAGAGAGGAATGAATTTGTGAGAAAGAGACTTTTCTTCATTGTCTTGGCAGATTATATAGCAACAATGCAAAGGATGAGTCATAAGTGCTAAGCTACCCCTTTGACAACCCCTTTGACAACCATCTGCTATGACTGCATGAGTTGCCACATGGTGGGCAGCCCTCTGGCACACCTAGAAAATTGGAAACACTTTAAATCTTTTTTTACTTAAACATAATCTCCAACTAGATTCTGTTGGTATTTAAAATGCATTCACTGAGAAAAATGCGGTATCCCAGACATGACTCATCACTTAGCATAGGTATATTGTTAGTAAATACCAAGGATAGTCACTGAAGCTTATGATTTTATTTTACATGCATATAGTAGCACTGATTTGAATACTTATACACAGGAAATGTAAGCCCAGTGGCTTATGTTTACTATAAAAATTTATTTCAGCTTTTAAGTTGAGTAATCACTAAGCAAACATTTAGGGTACCATAGGAAGAATAATTGTGAAGATTGCAGGCTGTTTGGTCAAGCCTATGTCATACAGAATACACAACAGTGGCAATGCACATTTTCCATAATGACTAGACATAGAGGGTGGGGAGAGTAGAATATACTTTGACTCCGTAAGAGGAACAACAAAAGCAACAACAGCTTTGGAATCAGCTGCAAACAGAAATGAGACGACCAGAAAGACATGAATAAACAGAGAGCCTTGTAACTCAGAAAGAATTGAGAAAGCAAATGAAACACAGCAGAAGAACACCAGCCCTGAAGAAAAACCCCAAAAGGAACTAAATCAGTGTTACATCTTAGATTACTCTGTTCCTAGAAAAGTGATTATTTTAAAAAAGAGAAGAGACAGACCTTGGAGGATATAATAAGGTTATGAGGGTGGTAGTAAGGATGGGGCCTCTAATAGCTACTCATGGATAGTGAGGGTGTGATTTCTTCCTCTATCTCCTGTGTTTTCATATATTCAATATAATTTCATATTGTATTCAACAAATAATATTAGGAGGTTTAGACATAATATGGTTACATTATAAATGATCTTTTCTTTTCAAAAATTCACAGCTCTTATCCAGTGGAAATAAATAGCATAGATGGAATAATTAGAAAAAAAAAGAACATGTATAAGAGTATGTTTATGTGAATATAATTAGCATAACAAAGAATAATGGATATTTTCTGAATTTTTTGTTGAGAAACTGAAATATTGGCAATGACATTAGGCCTAGCAACCCCTAGATCCCCGTTATGATGATGTGTATCATCCCTGCAGCTCTCTAGGTGAACATTGGGCCAGCTTCATCCCACAGACAGAGAGAGTGGCAAGAAAATATAGTTTGACTCCATAAGAGGAACAAAATAAGAGCAACAAAGGCTTAGGAATCGTTCCCCTCTTGATGCCTTTGAGGCTTCTGCCTTCTCTGGTTCTCCATGACAACCTTCTTCTTGGTCCCAGCAATATCCTTGTCCCTTCCTGCCCAAACCCATTTCCCTCCACAGTGGTGTCAAATATAGCCTATGCTTCAAGGTTCCATTAAGGTGTTGTCTCCTTGATGAAATTCTTCCCCATTGTTGAGTGGCTCTCTTCAGTCAGCCCACCCATTATGTACTATCACAGAGGTCACATCTGATTGTTTTCTGATTCTTTCTTCTTTCTTTCTTTCTTTCTTTCTTTCTTCTTTCTTTCTTCTTTCTTTCTTTCTTTCTTTCTTTCTTTCTTTTTCTTTCTTTCTCTTTCTTTCTTTCTCTTTCTTTCTTTCTTTCTTTCTCTTTCTTTCTTTCTTTTCTTCTTTCTTTCTTTCCTCTCTTTCTTTCTTTCTTTTCTCTTTCTTTCTTCTGTCATTCTTCTTTCTTTTTCTTTCCTTTCTTTTTCTCTCTTTCTTTCTTCTTCTTCCTTCCTTCTTCCTTCCTTCCTTCCTTCCTTCCTTCCTTCCTTCCTTCCTTCCTTCCTTCTTCCTTTCTTTCTCTTTCTTTCTTTCTTTCTTTCTTTCTTTCTTTCTTTCTTTCTTTCTTTCTTTCTTTCTTTCTTTCTTTTTCTTTCTTTCTTTCCTTCTTTCTTTCTTTCTCTTTCTTTCTTTCTTTCTTTCCTGAATGTTTTATATTTTTCTCGGTGCTTAAATTCATGCAGTGTTTTTCCTTGGTAATGGAAGACATGGTGTCATTATCAACAACTTCCAACTGCCAAAAGAAATCTTGAAGAAAGCTGACAAGATTCAAGGAACACAGGTTACAGACAGAATATTGGGTTCAAATCCAGACTCTGCCACTAGCTCGCTGTGTACTATAAAACAACACATTTAACTTCTCTGGGTCTCAGGCTGCTGGAATGCAAAATACAGGGGTTGAGGATGATAGAAGTCTTTGGTTTCATCAGTGATAGCATCATCACTGTTGCTCTATAATCTGCCAATATGTGTTCTACGAACAGGACCCAGTGAACAGTGAAGAGGTTCACTGAAGTTGGTGTCAACCTTAAAATGCTAGGTCTGATCTTCCTCTTAAAATACATAATCAGTTATTTCATTATAGGTTGCTTCAACCATGACCACACATAATACAAATAAAGAATAATTGGTGAACTAAAAAAATCTTGCTGTGACAAGGACACAAAAAGAAAAAAAAGAAAGAGAGAAGAAAGAAAAGAAAGAAAGAAGAAAGAAAGAAAGAAAGAAAGAAAGAAAGAAAAGAAAGAAAGAAAGAGAAAGAAAGAAAGAAATCTGACCACTGCTTTCTTTCTTTCTTTTGCAGTACTTATCTCTGGTTTCAAGTTTTTATTAGTGTGATGGCCAAATCCTTAAAATATATACTGCCTAAACTGTTAATAAATAAAGGGGGATATATAAGTCCTAATCTTGTCACTAACTGACCTTAATTAAAGCACCTATTTACAGTGACTTTCAACCTTTAGGAGGTACGATGCTGTTTCCGTTGCCTCTTTTTTCCCCTCCATAGTGCCACATGAACATATTTTTCCTCTAAATTGACACAAATAAATTGTAACTATGCTTGGAGACCTTCAGTGAAATACTTCTCCAATAAATTTGAGATACCATGAGTATTTCAAAGTTGGTTTTGGGAATCATTCAGTGGAATTCCCTCCTAGACATGCAACAAAAAAACAGAAAATACAGTTACTATCTCCAGACCTTCAGTGAAATACCTCTCTAATAAATTTCAGATACCATGAGTACTGCAAAATTGGTCTTGGGAATCATTCAATGGCATTCCATCCTAGAAAGGCAGCAAAAAGAACAGAAAGTACAATTACTATCTCCAGAGTGGGATACTTGCAGCTTTTACTAAGGTCTTACCATGGGCAGGAAGTACCTCCTCACATTCACGGCAGTCTATGCCTAGTCTATTCCACTGTTACCTCCATCTAAGTTATGTGTAGACCAATCACATGGCACAGTCTGACAACTACTATCCAACTCTGTATCAATAAGGAAACTCCTCACAGCACCAAAGAATCTGAATTGATAAAAGTGAGAGAATATGGAATAGAAAGGATTATAATTGGAATCAACTTACACAGAAGGTGATCTTTGAGTCAGTCTTGATACTCTTATTAGATAAAAATAAATGGTTTTAAGGGGGAAGGATATCTCGGAACAAAAAGGAATATTGTATGGCAAAAATCTTATCACAGTAATTATCATGGCTGTGATTTGGTTGCTCCATGTCAGTCTTCCCCATTATATTGTGAGATTGATGGGGTCTGAGCTGCTGTCTTGCTTATGACTATAATCCCAAGTCCTAGTATATAGTAATACAGGCTGAATGGGAAAAAAAGACATATATAATCACTTGGTTGATTGAATTATTTGTCCCAAATCTGTATTCAGCATGTATCCAGTACCTCTGCCATGTAACTTTTCAGGTCTTCCCTAGAAAGGCAGAGTGTTCTTTACCATTCATTGACTTTGAACTTGGCCATGCAATTTGCTTTGGCCAATGAGATTATGTAGCTATGACCCAAGCAGAGGCCAAAAACATGCGTGCATTTGGTAGCAGAGTGTGAAAACTGAGGAGGCAGTTATACAGGGTAATTCAACTAAGCAATATGGTGCTGAATGTGTCAGAAAGGGTGGAGGTGAAGGTAGGGAATGAGGTCAAGAGAAAGCAGCTAAGAAGTAATCTTAATAATCAAATTTAAAAGCTTAAATTTCAATAGGGGGTCTGAGGAGAAGAGCAACTGCATTGAATAAAAGAAACCAGAAACCAAGCGTTATAAAAAATAAAGCATTCTTCAGACCAATTCTTCCCTGCTCAACAAACATCACAGTCCACGATCTTCATGCCACTTTGTTTGACAAAACAATCAAGGAACTCACTTTAAAATATGTTATATACTAATCTGGGCTAAATATTATTCTCAGTTCATCCAACTCAAAGGTTTGATGATTACTGTCTTCCTCACCTGTGATGTGATGGTGGTCTACAAACATAATCAATGTACATTTGTAAACACTTGAGCACATGTGACATCTTTGTAAAAAAACAAAGAAAGAAACTAAGCAGCAAGAGAGGGTTTGAATCCAGGAAGGTTGGCCACCTTTCCCTTAACCACTCAATCACTTCAGTGGTAGGTGACATCAGGCTTACTAATGTTAATCCTAAGACATTTGTAGCTTATAAACCCAATCTGGCAATGCTGGAAACTCAGGCTGCAGAAATTTATAAACTTATTTCCCTGTGGCTTAGAACCCAGAGAGTGACTTCAAGGGCCTCAGAGTCAAGGTACCAACTGCACAGTGCAGGACTCCTGAGCTTCAGTGTCACGTTCAAATTTGGCACTCAGCATACTTTGGATCTGGGATGTTTTGGGTCACTCCTAGACACTTAGGGTATTTTTCTAATTGTAAGTAGCCTCCTCTGACATAGAATAAAATTCTCCGGTGTGTCTCCATTGAAAATATGCCTGGAACCAAGTAAAAACTTGTAGGTAGGAAGGGAATAAGAGAATTAGCAGGCCATTGTCCTCCTACTTAGTAAGAGTTTATTCTAAATTAAGCTGTTTGCAATGCTATAAACGCCTCTAAGACTTCTGCTACGGGTTTGATAAAAAAAAGAAAAATGGTATACTTAGAAATTACTGCCCACATACATCATGTTCCACAGGACATTGCTTCAAGTATCATTGTTTCTATTGATAAGACAGTATATATCCTATCTTCTACTATTATTTTCAAGTCTACAACTAAGTCAGATATCCTATGCTTATTTCATTTTCTATAATTTCCATTCTCTCTCCCCTAAATTCTGTATTTTTATAACTAAAAACCATTAAATTGTGTAATTTGTCTGTTTTTACTAATAGCAATCAAAATATATATCAAATACTTTTTAAATTTGTCAAGGTAAGAGTAAAACTTTAGCTATAAAACAGAAGAAACTACATCTTTTCCAGATTATCAACTCTTTCGATAGCAGCTGTATCATTAGGAAAATGTCTTTTTTTTAAAAAAAAGAATTTGAACTTCAGTGCCTTCTTAATTGTGAACACTCATTAAGCGTTCATAAATGACATTATTCTCTAAAGCTCACACTCATTAAGCAGAGCATAGTTGCTGTAGTTATTAAGACACTGGGGAATCACTGCACCAGTAAGGAGGCAGGAAAATTGGAGGCCACATACTGAAATTAAAACATTCCTGCTAAGAAACTAATTGCACAAACAATACAGAATAAATGAAACTTCTGCTACCCGAAAGAGGAGCTAAAGTTAGTCTAATCTACGCTAATCATGTTATACAACACGTTTTAGCTCCGTTTTGTTGAAAGCGGGTCTTCATAGCCTTTTAGAATCTTTCCCATATTCCCTGACACCATTGAAATCTACTCTTTGTATTATCTCAGTCATGAATTCTGTTGAATAAATGCAAGCATGAATAAATAAATAAATGGATGATGAGCCTAGGCTTTGAACAAACAGCACTAGGTTGACCTCATATTGAACTTCTTGAAGCAGTTTTATGTGTTAACTAGAATTGGTGAGGAAGATGGAGATCCATGAAATTGCTTTTCCTATAACACTGTTACTTTCATAGGTGCTCTCTCAGTCTCTGATAATCCAGGAAGAACACACTGGATGAGCCTGGATACCCAGCACTTTTAACATCATTTAGATAAGACTAAAGGTGGAGACCAGAAACTCGTGGGAGTTATAAAAGCATGCAACTTTTCCCCATAAGCCACAGTAAGAATCTTGGCTCCATCAGTTTTTCATGCCGATTGGAAGGGATCGGCATGAAAATAATATAAATATAAAAGGGAGCTCATTAATAATCTAGTTTAAGATAGCTTATTTCTTCTTGTGTGCATTTATAATTTTCTGCCTTTCCTTTTATGCTTAGATATTATAAACAGTAAGCATGCTATTAAAGACTGTTAAATTAATAGGCCATGATGCACATCATTAAAAGATGTTAAATTAATAGGGCATGATGATCTTAATAAAAGTATCTAACCACAAACTACAACTACACATAAAATGTGCTCAAAAACTCAGTGCACAGTTACTGTACTCAAAATCCCTTTCTTAGACCAATTCAGTGGGGACAAATTGTGGTGTGACTATGCTGTGGCGTAAGCACTGACCTGGAGTCAGCATAGCTGGGGTTCCATCACTGAAGAGCTTTCCAGTGGGAAAGAAAGAGCTTGGAAGTCAACTCATGAATTACCCTATTAGCTATCTGACTTTGGGCAAGTTACTTAACCCCTGTGAATATCAGTTCTCTTATCCAAAAGTTAGGACTCAGTTCAGAGAGTTGTCGAAATATTAAATTAGGTAATGTGGATAAATGGCTTAGCACAGACTGAGATAAGTCAGTAAATGATAGTTTAAAATATCTATGCTTTTCATTCAACAATCTATACTTTAGATTTATTCTTTCTTTTTTATTTATTAAAAATCTTTATTTTTTAAACCTCTGTTCCCACAAGAACATAATTTTTATTGTATATGTATACACACACACACACACACACAGTCTCACTGTTCTCCAAGAGCAGGCGACAGGTCTACTTTTGTATTCTTCATAACACTTTAACAAAAAAAAAATTCTCGATAAAAAGCCAATTTTGCACTGAAGAGATGTATGCAAAATAGATTGCGTAATTCTCAAACATGATGGCATTTTAAACATTTCATTCATATTCTGCACTCATTTATCAATTTATTTCTAGCTCTTGCCTATAGATTTTTTTTCCTTTTGCTGATATATTGACCACTGTTCTGACTATATAACAATACTCAAGAACAGAAAACCAAACACTGCATGTTCTCACTCATAGGTGGGAACTGAACAATGAGATCACTTGGACTCAGGAAGGGGAACATCACACACAGGGGCCTGTCATGGGGAGGGGGGAGGGGGGAGGGATTGCATTGGGAGTTATACCTGATGTAAATGACAAGTTGATGGGTACAGCACACCAACATGGCACAAGTATACATATGTAACAAACCTGCACGTTATGCACATGTACCCTACAACTTAAAGTATAATAATAATAAATAAATTTAAAAAAATAAATAAAAATAAATAAATAAAAACAAAACAAAAACAAAAAACAAAAAACAATACTCTTATTCTAGTACTTTCAATTCCTCATTTAAATCTATTTTAAATTTTTAATTCAAAAACTGCTTTATCAGAATTCATATAAACTACATGTAATTGGTCATGACATAGTTATAGCAAAACTGCAGTACAGCAAGCAAGGAGTGTGAACTACAGCTGCTGCAGCTAGATATGAAGGTGGATAATAAGAGACAGGAAATAACCATGCAATGAAAGGTCTCTGATAATGGAGGGAGTGATTTCCAACTAACCTTTATAACACACATTGTTCTTTCACTCCCAAATTGCTACCACAAAAAAACATTAAAAAAATCAGCAAATCCAGGAGTCATTTTTTGAAAAAAATTAATAAGATTGATGGGCTGCTAGCTAGACCAATAAAAAGAAAAGAGAGAAGATCCAAATAAACACAATTGGAAATCACAAAGGGGACATTATCACTGACCCTGTAGAAATACAAACAACCATCAGAGACTACTGTGAACACCTCTAGACTTACAAACTAGAAAACTTAGATGTGGATAAATTCCTGGATAAATTCCTAGTTCCCATTTTTCTTGACTTACCCTCCTAAGACTGAACTAGAAAGAAATTCATTCCCTGAACCAAGAATGAACTCTAAAATTGAATCAGTAATAAGCACCAACCAAACAAAGCCCAGGCCCAGAGAAACTCACAGCCAAGTTCTACCAGATGTACAAGGAAAAGCTGGTAGCATTCCTACTGAAACTATTACAAAATATTGAGGAGAGCGACTCCTCCTCAACTCATTCTATGAGGCCAGCATCATCCAGCAACCAAAACCTGGGAGAGACACAATAAACAAAGAAAATTTCAGGACAATATTCTTGATGAACATTGATGCAAAAATCCTCAAAATATTTGCAGAACAAATCCAGCAGCACATCAAAAAGCTAATCCACCATGATCAAGTAGGCTTTATCCCTAGGATGCAAGGTTGGTTCAACATATGCAAATCAGTAAATGTGATTCATAACGTAAACAGAACTAAAGACAAAAACCACACGATTATCTCAATAGATGCAGAAAAGACTTTCAATAAAATTCAACATTGTTGCATGTTAAAACTTCTCAATAAACTAGTTATTGAAGGAACATACCTCAAAATAATAAGAGACATCTATGACAAATCACAGCCCATACCACAATAAATGGGAAAAAGCTAGCAGCATTTCCCTTGAAAACCAGCACAAGACAAGGATGCCATCTCTAATCACTCTTATTCAACCTAGTATTGGAGGTCATGGCCAGAGCAATCAGGCAAGAGAAAGAAATAAAGGGCATCCAAATAGGAAAAGAGGAAGACAAACTATCCTGTTGGCAGACAACATGATTCTCTCTAGACAACCCTGTAGTCTCAACCCAAAAACTCCTTCATCTAATAAACAACTTCAGCAAAGTGTCAGGATGCAAAATCAGCGTTCAAAAATCACTAGCATTCCTATATACCAACAGACAAACCAAGAGCCAAATCAGAAATCAATCCAATTCACAATTGCCACAAACAGAAGAAAATACCTAGGAGTATAGCTAATGATAGAGGTGAAAGATCTCAACTTTGAGAATTACAAAATACTGATCAAAGAACTCAGAGACGGAGATAACACAAACAAATGAAAAAACATTCCATGCTCATTGATAGGAAGAATCAATATCACTAAATGGCCATAGTGCTCAAAGCAATTTACAAGTTCAATGCTATTCTATCAAATTACTGTTGACATTCTTCACAGAACTAGAAAAAAATATTTTTAAATTCATACAGAACCAAAAAAAAAAAAAAAAAAGCCTGAATAACCAAGGTAATCCTAAGCAAAAAGAACAAAGTTGGAGGCATCACATTAATTGACTTCAAATTATATTACAGGGCTACAGTAACCAAAACAGCACGATACTGGTACAAAAACAGACACATAGACTAGTGGAACAGAATAGAGAGCCCAGATATAAGGCCAAACACCTAGAACCATCTGATCTTTGACAAATGTGACAAAAACAAGCAATGAGGAAAGGATTCCTTATTCTATAAATGGTTCTGGGGTAACTGACTAGCCATGTACAGAAGATTGAAATTGAACCCCTTCCTCAAGGTAGATAAAAGACTTAAATGTAAAATGAAAAACTATAAAAACTCTGGAAGATAACCTAGGCAATACCATTCTGACATAGGAACTAGCAAAGACTTCATGACAAAGACACCAGAAGCAATCCCAACGAAAGCAAGCATTAACAAATGGGATCTAATTCAACTTAAGAGTTTAAGTTTAATTAAGTAAAAAATACTTAAGAAACCATCACAGACAACTTGCAGAAAGGGAGAAGATTTTTACAAACTATGCATCTGATGAAAGTCTAAGATTCAGCATCTATAAGGAACTTAAACAAATTGCAGAGAAAAAGGAACACTTATATACTGTTGGTGGGAGTGTAAATTGGTTCAACCACTGTGGAAAGAAATGTGACAATTCTTCAAAGAGCTGAAAACAGAACTACCACTGCAATCTCATTACTAAAATTAAAATAAAAGTTTAAAAAAGACAAACTATGATCAATTAAATTGCTGATAGTGTTTTTCTGTTATTAACATGCAGCTGCAAAAAAAAAAAAAAAAACCCCAAAAAATGTAATTTCAAAATTGGTAGAAAATTGTATTGCTGACATTTCCACAATTTGTGAAGTAACAAGTAAGAACATTTGAATTAACTACCATAATAGAACAATAGTTCAAAGATATGTGTTCAGACCATAATTTGAGCAACTGCAGGCAGAGTTGGGTACCACCTTGCATTTAGTATGTCACTGCTGACATAAAGAAGAAAACAATTCAGTAAGGAAGGATGTGGGCAACAGATACAGTATCCAGTAAGATAAGAAGAAAATCAGGACCAAAGAAGACTCACTGCACCCCTGAAATGTTGGTTCAGTAGAACTGAGGTGGGGCTTGGGCATCTATATTACAAAGTTTCACAGAGAATTCAGGTGTACTACCAAGGCCAAGTGTTCCCAAATTCCAACATTATACCTAGTAAATAAATACTGCACTCTACACTTCTGGAGAAAAGAAACTGTGCCACATTTTCCATTGAACACAATCGTGGATCACTAAGCTCTACTAAAATCCCTGACCTGGCTCTTTCTTCATTCTTTCCTTCTTAACTAAATTTCCTGAAAATGTTTTCTGCAACTTGCTATGTCCCCACTTCACCTGTCATTTTTGTCTAAAGTGATTGCAATCCAGCTTCTATACTCACAACTCTAAGGAAACTGTTCTCAGTAAGGTTATTGGTGATTCCTCAACTGATAAATGTGATGGATAATTTTAGTTCCCATTTTTCTTGACTTATCCTCTCAAGAACAAGTGACATTACTGACCACACCCTCTTTAAAACAGTCACATTTTTTCATCTCTTCTTTTGGTGTCTTTATGGGCTTCTCCTTTTCTTCTCACAGCTTGATATTCCCCAGGGTTCCATTCTCAGCCCTCCTTTCCCCATTCTCAATACTCTCCCTGACTCATCAAGGATAGGCTGACAATACTGAGGTAATTCTCTTTAACTTAGACTTTTATTTCTTACAGCTACTTAATTAAGACTTAATGTCCAAGCTGGAATTATTTCCATCATCTTCACCCTCCCACAGCAGGATACCTTCTTTTCCTCATCTATTTACATAATTTGTAATACTTTTAAAATTTTATTCAGGCTATAGTAAATTGCTAATCTCTGTCTTCGTCACTAACCCCTCAGAGGTCACTCTTTGTGTTTGCCTCTATTAAGAAATAATGAAAGGAGAAAGGTCTAGAAGAAAATGATAGCAAAGTCTTTCAAAAGATGATTCACATGTGGGTGTTAATTTGAGAGGGCAAGGGAAGCTCTGACACTCAGTTACTTCTAATACATCTAACTTATGAATAGATAGGAATCAACAAGTAATCTAGGCCAAATAACAATGGAGACCACATGGACAAAAGCCAGAACACTATCTGACCCTGGCCTATAGGATCTATTTGTAGTGTATCTGTAATTTGATGTGTCTGATAATGATGCAGAGAAAACCATACATTGCCAGTGGAGGTGATTAGGGGTCCATTTCCTAGGAGGAAGCATATTGAGATTAGTAATACATATTTCTACACAATTTGGGAAGTTAGATGTGATAGTTTTTATGGGCATTTACTGTTTCTCCTTCCATGTGACACAATAGGTAGGAAATATGTGAATGCTCATAAACAGTAAACATTTACCACTACGGAAGATGCTTGTCAATCAGTATTGGTTCTTACTAAGATGATCAGAAGATGAGCAAGGTCCTGGTGTTGAGAATCTATGTTTCAAGGGAACATTAGGTACCACTTATCGAGTGTTTGTTTGGTGCTGGCACTATACATGAATCTATCTCTTTTGATTCTCATAATATTCCTGAGAGAGAAGTATTATTATTTCATATTTACATTAAAGTTAATGTAATTGAGCTTCAGCAAGGTTAAATAACCTGTCCAAGTTCAGGCAACCAGTAATGATGCTAGGTCTGTTTTATGTCAAAGCCCTTGTTCTTTCCTGTATGAAGGGACATGCTGCCTCTTCCGTGATGCCAGCACTGGCATGGCATCTTGATAGGCTGGTCATCATATGGTGCCCATGAATCAGTCTTACACTTCATGAGACACACATAAACATTCATGAATTTCTGTTTCCTTGTAAGTAAACATATATTCCTGCATTTCTGAATGAGGGCTTATTATTTCCTATAGCTCTCCTCTCTACCAGGCTTTCTGAGGAAGATTTCTATTAACCAGAATCCTTGAGTTCCATAATGTGATTGCTTCATCTCTTCTAAGTGTCTATATTTTCTAACATTCCTTCTTTGCAAAGAAGGTAACCATGTAAATTGCCACTATATCAACCAAAAAGCAGAATCAGGACATACATATTAACAGATTTATTGCACAGAATTTATTTATACAATTGCACAGCCAGCTAAGCACATCTGAACTTCATAAGGCAGGCCATCAAGAAGGGCAAGCTAGAACCAATAGGCATGGGCACAAATGGAATTTCTTCTTTCAGGGACGTCTCAGCCCAACTTGTAAAGCCTTCCAACTGATTGAATCAGGTATGGCCACATTAAAGTCAACTGGTTATGAACTTTAATCACATCTACAGAAAACCTCTACAGAAACTGCTAGATTAACATTTGAATAAAGATAAACTGTACAGTGCCAAGTTGACACACCAGACAATCATAGTTATTATTACTACTTTTAATGTAAATAAATTATATTTATTGTAGTACTTTACATATTTTAAAGTATTTAACATCTGGTAGTTACAACCCTAAAAAAATTGAATAAGGGCTTATTTATAAAAGAAAAATCTGAGGCTCAGATACCTTAAATTTATCTAGAATCACACATAAGAAAACAATGAAGTTGAACTGGAAGCCAGACCTTTGGTGTCATGACCTAGTCTTGTCAGCACACCTTCGAAGGTCACTGCTCCACTTATCCACCAAAAGCACAGGATAATATTCATAAAAGGATGATATTAGAACTTCAATTTGCAAGGTAAGAAAGCTTAGTTTCAGACAACTCTTACAAGCTATATTAAACTCAGTATATTAAGTACTTGGTTATTGATTTCCTCATTGAAAATTGTTAGGAAAGAAGAACACAATTAAAATAAAATGGAAACACAACTCTTTTAAATATGCTGTTTTGTCATCATTTTAAAATTGTTATTCCTTAAAACCTATCTATAGTGGAATTTTATTTTTTAAAAATCTTGCTTACCCAGATATTAAAAATAAGGCATAGAGAAGCTTAAGACTACAAAGACCTTCAGAGACTCTTAGAGTTTTCATTCATTCTGAGACATGTTGCTATATAAGATATAACAGATAATTGAGGTTAGTGCATGTCTATAATTTAAGGCTATACATAATTTTAAAATTTGAGAATTATTTTTTATTTAATGGCTATGATTGCATAATACATTTTAAGACTTAGAATAGTGTGTGATTAATTTTAAAATTTCAAATCAAACAAATAGATGGTTGTCCTATGATAAATGGAATAATAGCTAGCATTCATTGAACATTTAGCATGCCTGCCATTTTGCTAAAATATATAAAGTATTACTGAATTTTTCAAGCAAACATAGGTGGAAGCTATAGTTACCAGGGAGGTTAAGGATACACAGCTGCTAAGTGGCAGAGCAACAGTCGAACCAATAGTTTGTAGTTCTGGAAGCTAACCACCCCTCTGATTAATACAGCCTACACATATTCCTCAGCATCTCAAGCTTTGAAAAAATTTTGTTTTGCTCACAATAAAATATTATTTATTTTTCTATTAGTAGCAACCTCTTCAGATGTCATTACCTCCTTTTACTGATAATATTCTACTAATTCCAGGTTAGTGAGAGACCTATACACTGAAAACTTTTACCACAAGTCTTTTATGGACTGAAAAGGGCAACAGGACTCACATTAACTAATGATATATCTTCATCGTTTCCTCATGTATTCATTCATTCTCACTAAGTATTTATTGAGATGATGTGCTACCCATTCAGCTAGGCAACAGGGATATGAAGACAAAAAAGAAAGGATTTTCACTATCAAAGAGCTTGTTGTCTATTAGAGATGGGGCAATGAAGAGTTACATAAAATGATGAGACAAGTGTAATAATCAAGAGGCACAGTGGTGCTATGAAGTCATGGAGATCCTTGATGAATAGGTCAGAATTAGCAGAGGAAAGAAGGAATGCCTTCAAGGTACATAGAATGCTATGTATGGTGGCACTGAAGTAAAGCAGAGCCTGGGATGTTTCCAGAACACTGAGATGTTCTCTGTGGGTGAACCAGCAAAATCAGGGAAGGAGGTGGTGTCTTTGGAATAGGAAGAGTTTAAGACTTGGTTGGGTTATAGCCAAATTTATTGCAGCACTGAATTCTGTTCAGCAAGAGTGATCTCCAACTTTATAAAACTTCAGTTTAAAGATGCAATGTCTAACACATTAAATTAAAAATTAGATTTTAAGGTAAAACATTACCAACAACGAAATGGACCAATAAATCTGCCCGGTGGTCCAGTTACCTTTCTAGAAATCTAATAAGCTACAAAACTCACTCAAAGTTCTCACATTTATTGATAACATCCAGACTTCTTGGCAGATTTACTCTTTGTCATTTTCCTGGTATACTACCCCAAACTCTACTTGCACTTGTAATTTGTAGCTGGCAATGAAACTAGCCTAAATGCAGCTGTTAGAAAGAATGACAATGGACACATATTAGGATAAAGTGATATGTTTGCAAGATGTGTGGTGATAATGGGATTGAATTACACTACTATTAGTAGCTTTCAACGCATTTCCTTCTGCCTAGTCATAAATTGTTGAATTTTCAACAATTTTGTGATTATACTTGACAATGCAGATATTCAAAACTTGAAAAAATACAATTCCAAATGAAAGTATCACTACAAACATTAAAGCGGTAAACCGACTATTGAGACAACATGGAAATTCAACCATGCCTCTTCACGATAAGACCACTGTGGGAATTACAACATGCAATGCTGTGTTAACTTTTAAAAATAAAAAGGGCCGGGCGCGGTGGCTCAAGCCTGTAATCCCAGCACTTTGGGAGGCCGAGACGGGCGGATCACGAGGTCAGGAGATTGAGACCATCCTGGCTGACACGGTGAAACCCCGTCTGTACTAAAAAATAAAAAAAAAAAAACTTAGCCGGGCGAGGTGGCGGGCCCCTGTAGTCCCAGCTACTCGGGAGGCTGAGGCAGGAGAATGGTGTAAACCCGGGAGGCGGAGCTTGCAGTGAGCTGAGATCCGGCCACTGCACTCCAGCCTGGGCAACAGAGCGAGACTCCGTCTCAAAAAAATAAAATAAAATAAAATAAAATAAAATAAAATAAAAAGAAGAATGAATTTTCATTTTAGAAATCAGCCGAAGAATGACAATGTCCATATTGCCCTTATCTCTTTCTCTAGTGGGTAATATTTATTTAATGTTCCAACTACTGCCATCCATGAAAAGTGCAGTCCTTTATCCAGTGAGTGAACCTCATATTTCTGAGTTTCTGCTGATTATAAAGAAAGCAAAAATCCTCTCAGTTTCTTAGCACAACCCACGCCATTTTGGAAACAGAATCTAGTGTGTCAGAAAATCTGCTTTACAATCTCAGGTTCATCAGTGACCATCGCCTGTGAGTGCCCGGGTAAAGGGGGAGCCAGCATTCCTCAGTGCCCTGAGAAAAATTAGCACCTTTGTGATATTTTAAATGTCCAGGTCTTTATTTTGATGATAGTGAACTCTCTACTCTGGCATGGTCCACGAATCTGGCATTTCCGTGCATGGTCCCACTGAAAGAAAGAGAAGGTAATGGTGTCAAAGTTGTCAGTGCGTATGAGATACAGGGAGGGTCTGCATGAGATGAGTGTTTTTGCGGGCGTGCTTGCTTCCACTTCATTGCACCATCAGATATCTAAACAGCAGCAAGAACACTTCCCAAACTGCTCCAACCATATTTTAAATGCCATCCCCTCACGCTTCCTTCATTCTTCCACTTTGCAGTCTTTCCTCAGAAAAAGGATGCAGAATGAAGTTGTTGCCAGTTGTCATTTACTGAGCCTTAAGACAATTGCAAATGGTAATAAGAACGGCAGGAGAACTGCCCAGCGACGAATAATAATGTCTTCCTCACTTTTCCAATCCAGGGTGTGTGTTAGATGTTTTCTCTGTGCGTTAGTAAAACTGTAATAAAGGTTATGACTTTTTCACATTGCGTTAGGTCAAGGATACCAAGTGAAACATCAGATACAAGTGCACGAGATGCCCCACTCCGTTTGTGGTTAGCTACCCCAAACATAAAACTTACATCCAAGCAATATTTTAAATTACCATAGGAAAACATTTCAAATATCTAATGTATTAACTTTTTGAGCACCTAACATTCAGATGAAAAAAGTTAAACAAATTTTTTTTAAAAAAAGAAAGAAATCCTGTGAGTCTGAGCTAAGCATGCAATAAATTAAAATAAATTAACTTATAAGATCATTCTTCTTTGAGCTAAACAGATACCAACATACTGAGGGTCCCTTCCTTCTTAACTCTGATACTGGCCTGCTATATTGAACTCTCTTCACTTAGAACATCCACTCTATCAGTCTCAACTGATTCTCCACTCATCAGACTTTCTCAGTCTCCTTTGCTGACTCATTTTATTTTGCCTCTAAAATGTTGGTGTCCCTAGGACTCTGTCCTCAGCATTCTTTTTGTTTTGTTAGTCTTGATTGATTTAATTCTCTCTCATAGCTTTAACTACACACCAGCAATTTCCCACATTTTCTTTTATCTCTAACCCTGATCTCATTACTAAACTGACACTCTCATTTGTACTGTCTGTATTCAACTAAACAACCTACAACTATTTTCTAATTAATATGGACTTGTTGTCATCACTCAGCCCTGCCCCAGCCCTATTTCAAAAGTCAGTTTATGCACTGTCAATCTTCTGCTCACTCAAGCTAAAACACTTTCCTGCAGAGTTCATATCTGATCTGTTGTTCAACCTCTCAAGTCGACCTCCAGAACTGCTCTCAAATCCATTCCCTCTTCTCTTTTCCAAGGATCATTGCCCGGTTTAGATTTTAGTCTCTTCTCCCTGAAAGGAAACTACAGCCTCTTACCTAATCTTGGCTCCCAACACTTCTCCCTTCACCCCATCCTCAGCACTGCTGCCAGAATCATCCACATAACACAAAGTTGTGTTCCATTCAGTTGGTGTTCTTTGCTCCACAGTCTTAGAGAATAAAGTTCAAACTTCTTGGCATAAAATAAAAAGCCATATAAAGCTGACCCCAGATATGTATAATTTAAGCTCTATTACTGACCTTCAAGTACAGGGGATTACACAAACATATCGGGTGCACAATAACATCTACTGAAGGAATAAATAAATGGATTTTTTTAAAAACAGGATTTAGCATATTAGTGCTATAAAAATGTTATTTTCCTCTCAATGTAGTGAAAACAAATAGGAATAATCAAACACATCTATCTTGAAATTACATATACGGAGACCATGTAGCTTTCCAAAGCCTCTCGAGAATGGATCTTAAGAACTTTAATCTCACAGTTGACCCATGGATTCTCACTGCCACCATCACCAAACTTTCTTCCTTGCACTTTTGTCCTCATTGTGATGCTATGATGGCAGCAAGCAAGCAGTAGGCACCAGAATTTAGCATACATCATGAAAAGGACTCAACCCTGGGGCAGTTATGATCATACCTCTCTTTGGGCCCTGAGAGGGGCAGGGCTCTGTGGGTCTTGACAGTTAAGACTATGCAGTTCTGTTGAATCAACAGAAACAGTAATTAATGTATAATATGGTAAATTTAATGACAGAATTATGTACAGGAATGCATTCATTGGCTTGATAGGAGCTGCTGCTGCCACTAAGTCCACAGCCCAGTGAATGGCCTACCTACACCTGGACTGAGCCCCTCCCTGGACCATTGCTGTTGCTGCCCAAACAAAGTCTGTTACTGGTTTGCTGTAATGGAAGACACCACCCTCCATGCTGCAGCAGTGACTACATCAGAAAGTGATGGCCCAAGACCCAGGTTCCCCACCTTGGACCATACAGAATGAGAAGGAAAGGAATAGATTTTTGTTTATCCAGAAGGATAACCTAGAGTACATTTTTTTCCATTCACCATATCAGTGCCATAAAGAGTGCAATCTGTCCTGGATTGGAAAGTTTGTAAATGAAGATTTGAGATGTGAACCCAGAAAATTCAGCTCTGAGCAGATGCTCCAAACCAAGATGCAATGCTGCCTCTCTATTAAAAATCACAACAAAAGGGCTATTCATAACCAAGATCTGCACAGGCCCCAAACCCCACAGAGTAGAAAGCAGAAGGAGTTCAGCTAATGGTGAATGAGGAAAGCCTTCATGAGATGCAGACCTTCAAGCTGAATGATTGTGAAAAATGAGTAGATACTTACCTGGTGGATGAGTGACATGGTGGGAGTTCGGGTAGGAAGAAGCCTGGGGGCGGGACATCCTGGAAAGAGGGAAAGAGTGGGGTGAAACAGACATAGAAAGAGCCTAGAGTCTGCTAAGAGCATCCTGAGGGAGATGAGAGGTGACAAGAGATGAGTCCAGTGAGGAAAACAGCAGGAGCCCATCAGAGAGGGCCAAGAATGCCACTCTGGGAAAGGCTGGCTTTACCCTGAGTGCACAGGAAGCCAGCACAGAGCTCGAAACAGGAGGGCAGCACCTACCGACTTGTGTATCTGCTGAAGAAATGTCAACACGTGTTTCTCTGTCAGCCATTCACTTGGTGTGTCTACTAACAGGTCTGTTTGCTAACTGTGCCTGCAAGGTACACGATAGATCCAGGGGGCCAGTGTTGAGGCAGTGAGACCAATTAGGATAGTACTGTTGTAATGCAGGAGCTTGACTTATAGGGATGGAGAGGGGGGGATCATTTTAAGAAGGATTAAGAAGCCAGATCCTAGATTCCAGCTAGAGAAAGGGGGCAGCCAACAGGAGGCTGGTAGAGGAGCTTGAAGAAGCTGCAAATGCGGAACGAAAGCCTCCCGCAACATCCAGGTTGAAGAAGCTAATTTATTGACTCGGCAAGGGCTTATTGTTCCTGAAAACCTCCATAGGATAAGGAGGCCTTCAGAATAGAAATCAACCTACCAGAAGATTCCCATTCAAAACCACCAAAGACCAGATTTAAAACAAAGATCTATCACCCGAATATGGACTAGAAGTGGAAGTCCGTCTGCCGGGAATTAGTACTGACAACAAACAAAAAAAGAAATAAAGAAGGTTGTATTTCCCCTTCTTCCCCCTGCCCTTGCAATTCCCACATTCTTACCTTTAGTTTATTTTTCGCTTACTCGCTTCCCCAGCCCCAGGACCATGTCCTCCGCAAAGGAGAAGACACGATTCTGGTGTCTCTGGTGGGTTTTCTTCTCCCTTACTGCACTGCTTGGTGTCGGAGTTAATTCAAATTCTCCTGACTCCAGATTATGACATCCTTTTGAAAAATTTAAAAACCAGCAAACAGTAACACCCCTCCCATCCTGACTCCCCTCTCCAAAAACAACAACAAAAAGTCATGAAAAGGCAAGGCCTAGCTCTGGAGTAAAATTCCTGCTAATGTTACCCCGATAACATCGATGAAATGGGCAAACTCTGATGTCAGTGCATGATTGAACTCTAGCCCAGCCGGCCCCTGCAAACGCAGGTCTGCAGTGACCCCCAGGGCCACTGCACACACTGGGTGTGATGAATCTCTCACCAGAAAGGCTCCTGAGGCCAAAGACTGGCACTCTTCCCTGAATCCATTTTGGAAGACTTTCTGGTCATTGCAGGCAAAGCTGAGCCAGACTATCCCTTTGAAATTCCAAACTCATATATCACCCAGCTCCATCCCAGTGTGCCACTGAGCTCGCTCCCCAACTCCTCAGGGTGGCAGCCCCACCACAGCTCTCCCTGAGCACAATTTGACCTTTTGCATGATTGAAATTGTTGGAAGTAAGATATTAGCTGGCACCAGTCTGGGATTGCCAGTCCCTTGCTGTACCCTTTATTCTTTCCTTCAATGCAGTCCAGGAGCAAGACGGTCTTCCCTCTCCCTTCAGACTCGCTGCTTTTGCAGACTCAAGCTCCATTAAAGCTTACTCAGTATTATCTTTTAAATGTGTTTTATATTGTTTTGCCCGCCTTTTTGTGTGAAATAAAAATTAACCTTAGACTTAAAAAATAAAGAAAGCAAAGACATGTGTGAGAGGGAGTAAGAGGAGGCTAGAAAACCATAACCAACAGTGAAAGGCAGACCGTGTGTAGGAATGGAAAGTATCTTCCTAGAAGTGATGATGGGGAGGTGGGAAAATCTTGACAAGGCCTCAGGGCCCGTAATATGTTTGAGTGCAGAGAAACAGCAGAGAAGTATTCACAGGGGAGAGAAGCTCAGCTGCATTATGGGCTGCATTGGGTTTTGTGGGCTGATGGGCTATTGTGGGCACCTAACCACCATTCACGGCACAGATCCATTCGGTAAACACACTCTGAGGTTCAAATACATTAGATTTTCAATTGAATGGAGTCTAATCTGTTCACAGTTAGGAAGTTTCTATCCAATATAAGACTTTATCACATCCAACATTTAATTGTATCTCAAAGCACACAATGATTTCTTTGATGAGTGAACTCTCTGCCTTGTGCTCTGCCAAGTCATAAAGAGAAGGGGAAATTATTGTTAAGTCTTGGTTATTGCTACCAATTTCTGGATGGCCTTTTGTAAAGGTTTCCTATCAATTTCATTGTTTTTTAATTTCATTGGTTATCAGATCAACAAACTTTTACCAAATGGTACTGTGGGCCTGCCTCTGTGCTAGCTGGTGGGGTTTTAAAGATGAGCAAGATGCAGGCCCAACCCTCAAGCAGCTCACAGGCCTAGTCAGCATAACACAAATACATAGGTAATTCACATATGACATGGTCAGTCCAATGATAGAGTTATGCACAGGAACATGTACGTCCATATGAGAGGGACGATAATCCAACTCGAGGCTTCTCAGAGGATGTGCCACCTGAGAAGTGCCCTCCAGGATGAATGTAAGATGGCTAGACAAATGGAGGATGAAGAGGGTGGAGTGTGCAGGTCAGAGGTGGTGAGGGATACACCAGGAATTATAAGCTATAACTGTTGCTGGAGCATAAAGTATGAGATGAGGAATGGTGAAAAAGATACTTTGAACACTTACTGACATCCTCCAGGTTAGAGGAAATTAAAACTCAAGAATCTGACTATCTAGATCAGGGAAGGATTTAGAATTACATATGACAAAAGCAATCAATAAACATGAAATGACAATGATATGATGATTATAAATATGAGAAGCATGAGATGTTGGGTTTTTAAATGACTACTCAGCTATCTTATTTTATAGTCACTGGCAGTTCAGGAAGGTGAGGCTGTTTATACTTTTTTGAGATTCCAGTTACTTCCCGGTCAGGTTGCCCTCTCCTACCTCTTTTCAGATCCCTGGAGAATGACTCCGTTCTAATGACTTTTCAATTTTGTCTCTCCACTTTCTGTACCCTAAGACACTGAGAAAATGCATGCCCCACCCCCAGGTCCCACATGGGACATACTGCTCATCACTATTCAATTGACTCCACGAATCCTTGGATTTGTTTTCTAGCTTTAAAGACCCAGAGTTATACAGGAAATGATTTTCTGGGTACAACTCAGGACTGCCATGTAAATTGAAATCCAGGACCTTTTTTTCAATCAGCCCTGAAGCTTTCCTCTCCTAGAACCATCTTGAAAATGTCTTGGTCTGGCTTTTTCTCTCCTGTTAGGACTCTTGGAAATCATTTTTCTTCTCTATTCCTTAAATTTTTTATCTAAACATTGCTTCCTTCCTAATTAGCCAAGTTAGTTACTTCATCACTTTTTCCCTGACCTTATCCTGAAAATACTGTAACATGGCAAGCTATGGAGTGATTTTCCCTGAGCTTTATTAAAGTATGATTGACAGATAAAAATTGTATATATTTAGGGTATAAATTATGATGTTCTGATATATGTATGCATTCTTAAATGGTTACCACATTACACTAATTAACATAGCCTCACACAGCTATCTTTTTTGTGTGTGTGGTGAGAACGTGTGAGATCTACTCAGATGATCTCAGGTGTATATGGCAGCTAAAATAAGTCAAATTCATAATAATGGAAAATAGCACAATGCTTATTAGGGTCTGGGAGATGGGGCAAGGGGGAAATATTGGTCAAAGAGTACAAACTTTCAGTTACAAGACGAGGAAGTACTGAAGTCCTAATGTACAGCATAGTAGCTATGCAGTGACTGAATTCCCATTTAAATTTTTGAGAAAAGAGATGCTATGTAAAAATGAAGTGTTCCTCTAAAAACATCTTTGATTCAAAAGAAAATCAATCTAAATTCCAAAATGCTCTGGGGAAATGCTGGGATTTTTCTCATTTTTTCCTATTCCTTTACTTTTCTCACTTGTTTCCTTATTATCTACAATTTCTCTGGGAAAGGCAGGGAGCAGAAATATCCTGACCAACCTCGTAACTATTGGAGCTTGTAAAATAACACCTCTAAGGTTTATTTACTTCTGGACATTTACTCTGGGACCCCGAGGGCTAGGACATTCCTCATCTCTTCTCCTAACAGCCACGATCCTCAGGATCACAGAGGCCATAGATACGTTTTGTCTCCTCTCTGACCTTTGAAAGTTTCCTGTTGGGCACATCCAGTTTTACTAGAACCTTCTCAGTCCCTATGTGACACCCCTCTCCTCTCAGAAACCAAAATTGATCTTTTATTTTCAAGACTGAGGACAACCTGGGGTGAATCCAGATCTGACAAGAAGCTGCTAACAGTTCTAACGAGAGCTGGGCAGTCTTAGCCATGACGATATGAAGCCCGTGGAGGGAACAGGGCCTTTGGAACTCAGATCTGGGTTCAAATTCAGGTTTCACCATGTAGAAGCCATATGATTTGGGGCAACTTGATTTGCTCGCGTCAGTTCCTTCACCTGCCGAATTTGGATAATAGCTCCATTCTTGCTGGGTTGTATCGGGAGTCAAATGAGATAATGTAGGTAGAGCACCTGTTAGAGAACCTAGGATATAAGAGGCGCTTAATAAACTACAGTTCTAATAATAGTGATAATAATAACACAATTGATCCATAAAGATTTAAGGCATTTCCCACTGAAACGCTCACGTCCAGGAATGAATCCTCAAAGTCCTCAGGTTTGGTGAACAATGAGCCTGAGTGACATATCAAGTGCAACACTACATTTTACGGCCTCATGAGGCTAGCATCTGCAGGCAACATTAGACACACAGTGAGAAGCAGAAACAATGGATTGGAAGATAAAGCAGTGGAGGAACTGCCTGCTTCCCAGGTGCATGCCATAAAGCTTTATGCTGAGAGCTCTACAGGGCAGAGTGCTGTGTCTTACGAGAAGCTCCTTGTGAGAACCTCCCTGGCGCCCAGCAAAACGTCACACCCAACACACTATCTTGAAAGTTCTTTGAGTATTAGGTGACCAATGCAATTTGTATTACTGTCTGTAACTTAGAATTGCTTGGGAAGTTTTAGAAAAATACGGGTAAGCAACCCCGTAACCCTGACTCCATCCCTGATCATCTGGTTTATTTGGTTTAGTGTATGACTCAGGAAATAAATATTTTTTAAAACCTTTCCAGATGATTTTAAAGGACTATCAGGTTAAGAAGCACACAGGAAAATGTATTACTTTATTTATATTGATAATAAAGATTATTAATAATGATGATAACACTAACAGTAACACTTATCTTCATGCTGCAGACTATGGTAAGTGCATGGTTGCATGTCTTAGTGTTGTAGAGTCAGGACAGGAAGCTGGATCTGAAGAACTTCAAAGCTTATACCTTCAGTTCTTCTGTGAATTATACATTTTGTGGGGCCATTCACATAGTTATGGCACACTGCATGACTTCACTTTCTTGCAAGGTAACAGACAATCATTTTGGCAGTGGCCATTGGAGCCTATGACCTTGGCTTTATATAATGGCATCATAGTCTAATGGTTAAAAGCATGCAAAAATTCTGGACCTGGGTCACCTTTGTTTAACTACTGGAATGACTGCTAACTAGCTGGATACCTGGCTCTACTAATTACCAGTTGATTAACTCTCTATGTCTCAGTTTCCTCATCAGTAAAATGGTAATAATAGTAATAATAATAACTGTTATCAATTACATTTGTGCCCTCCAAAATGCATATGTTGAAACCCTAATTTCCAATGTGATGCTTTTTGGAGATAAGGTTTTGGGAAGTTATTAGGTCATGAAGCAGGAGACCTTCTAATGGGATTAGTACCCTTTTAAGAACAGACGGAAGTGAGTTTGCCTTTTCTGGGAATAAATATCTCTATTCACATAAAAATAATTCTGTTATCTATGTATTGATTTTAGCTGACAGATGAGAGTTTGTTTGCCAGGTTCAAGGCTGGCTCTGGAAACTATGTACTTTTTGAATATTGCTCTAATCCCCTGACTTTTTTAGGCAGTCCTGCTTCTCTTCTCTGGGTCCCAAAATGTCATTCCTCTTATTCCCAGCTTCTGGCCTGTGCCCACAGGGTTCTTGCCTTGTTGATTACATCTTGACGGAATCACAACTAGAGCTTCTGTTTTACTGCTGAGTTACTCCTTTCCATTTTCCTTCTCTGTGGTACTTTTTAGGACCTGAAATACACACCTGGCAGCAGCCCTCTCCACATAATGAAGCAAGCATCCTCATCTCCTAGCAATACTATTTCTATCACCCAAGGAAGCTCCATATATGCCCATATAAAAGGAATGGCCATAAGCAACCACCCTGCGAGGGAATAGTTTCCCAGCCTCTGACACAGGGAGGAGAGAACATTCCCTCAGAGGGCCATGAAGTCAATGAAAATAAAGCCTGTGTGGCTCTTTCCCTCATTGCCTGAGCCCTGGCTCACACAGGGTAAGCCTACAGTACTCATTCATCCCATTCACCAGCTTCACATTTTTTTACTGCCAATGCAAAATAGATGTGCCATTGTCACTGTCTTTGGCAAAGGGCTCCAAAAAACACACATTTGTGCGTGTGTGCATGCATGAATTTGCAGGTATGTGAATTATGTAAATCTGAGCCCATCCTTGCTCTCATTCCTGCAAGGAGCTGCACTCCCACCTGGCTCAGCTCCATGTGTGTGTCCCCACATGATTGATACACTAACATTTCACCAGCTGTTTCCTCTCCATCTCTCTGCAGGAACATTTCCTGCCCTGACTTTTTCCTCTGCCCAGGAGATCTGTAATAGTTTCCTCTGATTGCTTCTATACCTTCCTATGTTTTCCTCAATCAAAGCTGACTGTACATTTGTAGTCAAACCACATCTCTCTCCACCCTGAAGTCACAGCATTCTTCTTTGCCTCTCATTTCCCCCGTCTTGGTGTCACAAGCCACTTTATTTGTTTTTGCTGACAATTTAAAGGGGTTGCAGGAAGTTTACATTTTTTTAAAGCAAGAGACAGGGACAAAACACTAGAAGTAAAAAATAATAGTTAGTTACTCAAAAAAGCTGTATATGAGGGAGGGCACAATGACTTTTAAATTACTATAGAGGCCGGGTGTGGTAGCTCACGCCTGTAATCCCAGCACTTTGGGAGGCAAGAGGCGAGAGGATCACGAGGTCAGGAGATTGAGACCACCCTGGCCAACATGGTGAAACCCCGTCTCTACTAAAAATACAAAAATTAGGTGGGCGTGGTGACACGTGCCTATAGTCTCAGCTACTCAGGAGGCTGAGGCAGGAGAATCCCTTGAACCTACGAGGCGGAGGTTACAGTGAGCCCAGATGGCGCCACTGCACTCCAATCTGGTGACAGAGCAAGACTCTGTTCTCAAGAAAAAAACAAAAAACAAACAAAAAAAAACAAAACAACAACAAAAAAACTACAAAAATAATCACCATAGAAACAAAAAGATACTGTCTAACATGTGCATGCGTCTACAATTCTTTAAAAGCAAACAAAACAAGGCTATAGTCAATGCTTCCACAATAACAGTTTCAAAAATGTGCTGGCTCAACTCTTCTAAATTCTATCTGAATAAGATGAAAAATGTACTATCTTGCCACTTCCCTCTGAGCTTTTATATATCTATTTTTCAGTCACCACATTCCCTTGAAATATATGCCATGGTCATAAAACTTAAGCCTTCTTACTTTGTCTTAGAACTGAGCAGCAGAATGCTCCAAATTCATCCCAGTACAACTCTCATCTAAAATCCCTAGCTGTTAACTAGAATGATGATAGTAATTATTAACATCGCGGGGACTTGAGATGTGCCAGGTATGTTTTCAAATTTACTTATTTTGTTTCACTTTATTCTCATGATGAATCTTATGAAAAATTGTGTTATTTCACAGAAGTGGAGGCTCCAAGTTTCAGTAACTTGCCCAAGTTCAAGAAGAGAGCTGTGATCTGACCCCATCCTGCCACAGTACTTGTTCTTAACCACTACTCTCTACTGTGCTTTATGTTAATTAGATAACGTTTGTTCATATTCCTCAGCAAAACCTTTTTATTTTACGTCAACATGAGTTTCTGAAGTCCCCTAGGCTGCATCGCACCTGGGAACCCATCACAAACATGTGCCTTTGAAGTTGTCAAACTTTGGTGTTCTCCCAGAATCACTTGCAGGATCTTGTTACAGTGCAGATATCTGTGGTCTACCAGCAGGGGTTCAGTGAGTTGAGGGTGGATTCTGCGATCCTAACTGGTACAAGCTTTCTTTAGGGATGATGAAACATTCTCAAATTGGGTTATGTGATGGCTGCAAAACTCTGTAAATATACTAAAAAAAACATTGAATCATACTTTTTAATCGGGCGAGCTATACGGCATGGAAACTATATTTTAATGAAGCTGTTGAAAAAAAGTCTGGAAAGAAATGACCATGGAGGCACAGCCTTTTAGCCAAGTCTCACACAAGGGCCCACGAAGAGCAGGGCTGGGATGGAAGTGTCGTGGCTTTCTCATTCGTTCATGATATTAAAGTGATTTATAGTAAAGGTAGAGATAGTGATAATGAATATCATGAGGACTTAACATGTGTCAGGTATTTTCCAAATAATTTTCTTCTTTTGTTTCACTTTACTCTCATCATGAACATCATGAAAAATATGTTATTTCACCGAGGAGAGCTGAGGTTCTACGAGTGGAACATATTGTCTTTATTCTTTTTTTTTTTTTTTTTTTTTTTTATCCCTTCTGTTCTTTGTTTCTTTGTTTTTACTTTCCAGTTTGTAGTTTTGGGAGGGAGGAGGGGATATAAATGTGTAGGCTTTAGTAAATCTCTACTGGCTTTTTAGCTATGACTTTTAAAATTATTTTTATAGTCATTGCTCTGAGAATTACAACATGCATGGTTGACTTATCATGATCTACCTGAAATTAATATTTCATATCTCTCTCATATACTAAGAAATTTTAAGTGACTTTTTAAAAATTTAGAAGAGAAAATAACCTTTTATATTTACCCTTTTATTTGCCATTATTGGGGTTCTTTATTCCTTATTGCAGATCTGAATTTCCATCTGGCACTTCATCTCTTTAGCTTAAGAAACTCTTTTTAGCATTTTTGATGATTTGGATCTGTTGGCAATAATTTCTCTCATCTTTTGTTTATCTGAAAATGTTTTCATTTAACCTTAATTTTTAAAACATATTTTTACAGTATACAACATTTTAGATTGATGATATTGTTTAGTTTTTGTGTTTTAGCAGTTAAAAGGGTTTGTTCTATTATCTTTATGCTGCCATTGTTTCTTATATTTATTATTATTCCACCCTAAGAACTGGTCTTTTTTTCTGGCTATAA